>NC_034413.1:65900204-66186805 GCF_002078875.1 Numida meleagris | reverse complement strand
CGGAGGCGGCGGGAGGGCGGCGGCGGCGAGCAGCGGGCGGCGGCCAACGCCCGCGAGCGGGACCGCACGCACAGCGTTAACACGGCCTTCAGCGCCCTGCGCACGCTCATCCCCACCGAGCCGGCCGACCGCAAGCTGTCCAAGGTGGAGACGCTGCGCCTGGCCTCCAGCTACATCTCGCACCTGGCCAACGTGCTGCGCCTGCAGGGCCCCGCCGCCCCGCAGCCCTGCCCGCAGCGCCCCATCTGCACCTTCTGCCTCAGCGAGCAGCGCAAGCGGGTGAGGGCCGGCGGGGCCGCGCGGGGGGCGGGCGGCAGCTCAGCGGGCTCCGCGGCGAGGAGGGAGGGGGGGGGCCGCCTCTAATCTGCGCTGCTCTCCCTCCCACAGCACCGAGAGGCCGAGGGGCCGCGGGCGGTGTGAGCTGCAGGCCGAGAAGCTCCCGGCGGAGGGAAGCGGACTTGTGCACAGCCCTCCAGGAGTTACTTCTTACGCCCCTCGCGCTTCTGTTCGCGCTGCAGCAGGTTTGTTCGGGGGCACTCGGCGCACGAAACCGAACACTGCGGACACGCTTGCACCTGGCACAGCAGCTATTTTCGCGCAAGAAACGTTAAACCTGAGCATCCCGGCCCCGCTGCCTCCCCAACCTGTGTCACATGATGGAACTTGACCTGCCCCGCGCACCGCTGGCAGGGGCTGACACGAGGCCGCCCACTCCTCCCCCGCCTGACCCCATCAGCAGCCCGGGGAAGGTTGCTTTGGGGTGTGGGAAGCTCCCACTGCCAGCACTTGGTGTCCCGGCCCAGCAGCACGTGATGCTTTCTGCTTATGAACACAGAGACTTGCCCCAGCCCTTCAAATAGCAGCAGGTGTTCCATGTCTGGCAGCAGCTGAGGAGTGGAGGGGGGTTCCCGAGGGCTCTCTAAAATTATCCATCGCCCAGGCCGTGCCCGTGTTGTGCCTGTACAACACGGATGGCACCTGTCCCCATGCAGTTTATTAACTTACTTACTCCGTGTGCTTGCTTTTTAACAAGTTTAAAAAGCAGATGCGCGTGGGATGGCTTTTGTCCGTGAATAAAGTGTCAGGCTAGACAGACAAGGCCCACTAGTGGTGGATTTCAAAAAGGCATGTAGCTACTGCCTTTCACTTAGTTATACACACAATCATAGAATCCTTAGAGGGGGAAGGAGCTCTGAAGGCCAGCTAGTCCAAGGCCCCTGCAGCGAACAGGGACACCACAGCTAGATCAGGTTGTCCAGGGCCTTATATATTTAGCTAGCGCTTTATTATTCTTAACTTTTTACTTCACAAAGCACTTCTTACTCTTTAAAAGCTTCCAAACTGTACTACTCAGAAGTGCTCCAAAAGGAGCTGCCCTTTTTGCCTTGCTGATGCCAGCTGTTCAGTTCTCCTCCACAGCCAAATTTGGGGGCTGAAGAAGCAGTGCCATACAGAATTTTCCTCTCCCTCACTGGTGAGGCCGTACCTCGAGTACTGTGTCCAGTTTTGGGTCCCCCACTACAAGGAAGACACTAAGGCCCTGGAGCATGTCCAGAGAGCGACAGCAGAGCTGTGAAGGGTGTGGAGCACAGGCCTACAGGGAGCAGCTGAGGGAGCTGGGATTGTTTAATGTGGAGAAGAGGAGGCTCAGGGGAGACCTTACACTCTTGACAGCTCCTGAAAGGAGGTTGTGGCGAGGTGGGGGTCGGCCTCTGCTCCCAGATAACAGCAATAGAGTGAGAGGTAATAGCTTTTAAGTGCTCCAGGGGAGGTTCAGGTTGCAAGTTAGGAATTTTTTTTTTTTTTTTCCTCAGAGTGGTAATGCACTGGAACAGGGAGGTGGTAGAGGCACCATTCCTGCAGGTGTTCAAGAGAAGGGTGGCTGTGGCAGGGAGAGACATGGTCAGCTGGCACGGTGGGGGTGGGTCGGTGGCTGGACTAGATGATCTTAGTGGCCTTTTCCAACCTTAATGATTCAAAGCACAAAGCCAATTCTGGCATTTTGTTACAGAGAACTATTATTATTAGCAACAACATCATCTTGGTGTATTGCTTGTGCAACAGTTTTCTTTTTCAGCTCCCCAGTGCACACTGCCTGCCTTATTTTCACACTGAGGAAAAAACCAAACGTGGTACCTAGAGAACCTGCACTACATTTCTTGCTTAAAATCCCAGTCAAAAATACTGAAGCAAAGCACTAGTGAACCCACATTCTACTCACTTACTAAAAGCTACATGCTATATTTTGCTGGACTGAGAAGAGCTTATTGGCTTTAGGAGTTTTCCATCGTTATTTTTTCTTTTAAATTGCTGCCAGATTATGATCTTTGTTTTGCTTTGGCATTGATTCTTGAAGCTGGAACTCCTTCCTGTTTATACAGAGTGCTTTCTCATTTTTGGTATTGTGTCAATGTGTATGCGGGTATAGATTTCTACAAACATGTCTTCCAAACCTGATTTCTTTTGTAGGTTTGAAGAAGTTTGTCTTTTAAAAACTTCCTTACTTTATAATTGAACCTGATCTTAGAGCAAGTTCTACATCCATTAAACCAAAGCATCTGAGCTGCTTTACAGACAGTACTAATATATTCATTTAGTTGTATAATTCAATGTAATATACTGAAATGAAAGAAGTAATGCAATTTCGAACAACTTTGGGTAAATTTTGTATTGATTATGCTCTGAATTTTGCAGTGTTGTGATGTCACACTGGTTACAGAAGTAGCTCTTAGCCTATTAAAATACATTGCACTTGCCATCTCTACAGCTATTAAAAGAAGTGAGCATAAAATAAGCGAGTACTACAGTGAAAAAGTGAACATGAGAGCTCATTGCTTGAAGCTCGTGAATCATTCTCACAATTCTACAGGAACTTGATTTTTTCACTGTAAATGAGTTTTCATCTCTCTAGTTTTATGTGAGATTTATACAAAATATTTTTCAATAAGAAAAGCAGGAGCAGGCTGGTACGACTTGGCCGTATCTCCTGCTTAAATCAGCTCTGTGTAGCTTTAAATTCTTCCCTCTCTACTCAGGATGAACAGTTGAGTTCAGCTGGGCTTGAAGATTTCAGTATTATGCTCAGGGTTTCAATTACTAAATAATATTGGAATTTCAGTAACACTGATTGAGTGCAGCAGAAATTGGGCCCCAGAGCACTGTGGCCCAAATATTCATGGTATAGACAGATAATACTTATCCAAAACAATTATGGTTGTAATTTCTCTGAGGAACAGACCTTAAGCCCACACATATACAAATTTAACACTATGCATTTGTACAAAAATGGGGACAGATCCTTACCTTCCCTGAAATATATTTATAATTTAAAATTTCCCTGCCCCCAGGAGCGAGAAGAGGTAGAGGAAGTGAACTGTTACGCGTAACATAAATCCTATATGCCCCTAATAAACCCTGGGAAAAAGAGTTTAATTTCTAGAGAGACAGATGAATTGAGTTCTCAGAGTTCACCTCTAAAGAGGTAAGCACTAGCTCAACTTTTTTTTGAGATCTTACTGTATGAATTCCTGTATCTTATCAATTGTATTATGTTAATCATTTGGTAGAGAGGCATTGTTCATGGCATGCACAAATATGCCTTTATGAGACAAAACTGTGAAACCTGAGAGTCTAACAGCAAGTACTTTACCAGATGTTCAGGCACGGGAATGACAGGAGCTCTTCCAGAGCTGCTGAGCATCCTCTTGTTTTACCAAAGAGATTGGTTTTTCCACCTATTTGTAGGTACATTCTGTTCTGTATGGAAGAACAGAAGGATGCCTAATGCCCATTCTGTCTCTGTTTTCTTGTATTCACTCGGCCATTCAGTTTACATGATGCATAAGTAAAAATGGTGAGATATCCACCATTTGCTCTTAGTTCCCATTAAGCGACTGGTAAAATATTCCAAGCATAGTACTTGGTATGAATCATTGTAGTTAGTCTGCTGTGTTACAGTAAGAACAGCATCAAGCAAAAAGAATAAACTGCATTTGATTGTGCTGGTTAAGTTTAAATAACCAAGTACTATGTTCAAATACTTATCTATAGATTAATCATAACGTTAAGGCAGTGTATTTTAATGTTTGCTACTATTTTCGGTTCTGTTCTCCAAAACAGAAGTTTTCTTTCTAATAACTTCTTGAATAATGTGCTTCTTTACAAAAACCTGTATTTGTGTGCAAAATCTGCTCATATTTGCTAAAATAAATGGTATTTTTGTTACTAATTTAAACAATAAAATATGAATATTGCAGTAGTAGTTCTCTTCTACATGCATCTCAGTAAGGCTTCAAATATTTCTTTTTTCCCTTTACATACTTCAGATTCATTCCTGTGGTATTTAAGCAGCATACAGACAGACTACTAAAACTTCTAACAGGCCTGGCAGAATTTTAACCCACTGACCGTGGACCAGTTGTGTTTTGGAGACAGCATTCCTATCCTGTGATGTCTCCCAATACATAGCACTGGGAGCCCCTGCTGACAGCGAGCTATCCAACTAACACACAAGCCACTTGTCCCTCCTGTATCTACTCCCCCTACCAGAGCTCTGCACATTCTGCTTTGGGTTTCTAACGTAGCCTTAAAGATGCATCCTAGATGCTTTGACTAAATTGTAGGGATTGGTTTGCAAGCTATGCTTTTCTTCCAGGCTTCTTGCCATGCATTTGCAGTGGAAAAGGAAGTTGTGTCAGCAGCTTAGAAAAAGGAACAAGCTCAGGGACCGCACAACACCCTAAATGCCAAATACAAGGGGAGTTTGAACAAGGGAGAGAAAGAAGGGAAAGTACTGCAGGAAGGATGGAAGGGGGTAACAGGCAGAGGTTTATTCACCCATGGAAGTTCACCAGTTTCCAGTATCGTGCCACGCAACAGTCTGTACTTCAGCTAGAGTCCATAATGCGAGCAGCTGGGGCGTACCAACTGCCAGGCTTCCCCAAGAGCAATTTTCTTGGTATGTTGCATGCTTATGACCCAAAGGATTCATGATCGCTAAGGAAGCAACAGGATATCATTGCAAGTGGCAAACCTTCACAGTCAAGAGGCTACATTAACACTGCTGAATTTAAAGTGGTTCTCACAAATAACGCCACAAACATTTGTGGCCATTTCTGAAAGGCAAATAATAATAAACCTTTAATTATCATACTTAATCTTATGTCATCACGTATTCCTCCGTTATATACACACACCATATGAGCCTATGCGAAACCTTTCACAGAAGCCACTTGAAGGTAACGGCAAAGAAGTGTTCACTGAGAATCTGAGACACAAATCTCTGATGCCGTAGGCCACCAGATCTCACAGACGCATTGGAAGAAGACAAAGCAGACCTTCATCTAAATCCCACACAAAAAAAAAAACCCTATTCTCTGTGGTTTTGGCTTGTTGCATTATGAGATGATCTGTTGAGAGAATGTCACGAAAAAAGATACAAAACCTAAGCCAGTTATCTAAATACTACTTTTTCAAAGAGAGAGAAGTAAGGTCTTCACTGGTAGGTAGAGGCAGTGGATAATATAAGGCTAACATACAAAATTAGCTAAAACAGACAGCATATTGCCAAGGCAAAGGATCTGGGATATATATTATACCTAGAATCTTTTGAAGGTTAAAGAAATGTGTTTCTAAAGAATCAGCATGGGGATTGTGGGGGAGGAAGAGAAAATTAATAGCAGGGGAAAAAAAAATAACGGAGTTCTGTGAAGGCTAAGAAAAAAAACATGACTTAATACTGAGAAGAACTGAATTGGCTGTTCTGAATGTGTTTCTTCAAAAAACTTTTTCAAAATTTGGGTATACATATGCAGCCAGGCAGCCCAGTAACATATTTCAAATGAAATCCTTTAACTGTTAGAACATAATACAGAGTTGCAGAAGCCTTGAAAATTCTCACCATTTTTGAAGTTGCACAGTAATGAATAGAGGCTTCCTCGGGAGAGGAAGGAGGAGAAAGACAGGGCACAGATGAAGAAGAGTTGCCCGCTGAGTAGGACATTCACTGTGGTGCCCAGAGAAATCCCCATTCTAGTGCAGGTCAAGAGCTACCCTTACTAGTGCTCTAATCATTGAATGGCAATACCTCCCCTTCATTCTACCAGCAGTGCGTATGAAGCATATTTGGTGTCTATTTTGAGACTCCCAAGGAGTCCCTGGTGAGATGCAGGTATCTAGATACTGAGCTCTGCAAGGACTGGGCCGCATCAAAAGAGGGGTGGACAGCAGGGCAAGGGAGGCATTTGTCCTCCCTCTACCCTGCTCTTGTAAGGCCTCATCTGGAGTACTGCATCCACACCTGGGGCCCCAAACACAGGAACAACACGGAACTCTCAGAGCAGATCCAGAGGAGACCACAAAGATGATCAGAGGGCTGGAGCGCCTCTCCTGTGAAGAAAGGTTGAGGGAGTTGGATTTGTTTAGCTTGGAGAAGAGAAGGCTCTGGGGAGAGCTTACTGAGAGATTCCAGTGCTTGAGGGGAGCAACTTTTTACGTGGTCTAATAGTGATAGGACAAGGTGAAATGGCTTTGAACTAAAAGAGGGGAAATTTAGGTTTGATATTAGGAAGAAATTCTTTACACGAAGGGTGGTGAGGCACTGGAACAGCTTGCTCAGAGAGGCCACATGCACCCCACCCCTGGAGGTGCTCAAGGCCAGGTTGGATGGGGCCCTGTGCAGCCTGAGCTGGTCAGGGGCAACCAACCCATATCAGGGGGTTAGATCTGGATGATCTTTAAGGTCCCTTCCAACCCAAGCCATTCTATGATTCTTTGACTGTAGGAAAGCTGGGGCACGAGCTACTCAGCCAAACATTTTTTTGTGGTGGTAGTTTTAATGAATGTTTAGGTATTGACAGTCATTTCAGTAACTAGAAAGGGTCCTAGTTCTTCAGTTAGGTACCTAAATTTTGCCTAATTGAACATTGGGATGGATGTGTGTGTTTCCTCCCAGCAGAAGGCCCACTTAAGGCAGCTGTTCCTCCATAATATCCCTAGGAATTTTTGTGCCCCCTCCCTGAAACCAAGTGAGATAGATCATTATTTGTGTTTAAAAACAAAAAAAAACCTAACCTAGCCCTCAGAAGGATGCAACATCCTGATACAAGTGAACCATAATGCAACAAAGGGGAGCATCCCCTGCTTTAGTGCCAGTTAAAACAGGAGTAAAACAAAACACTTAGATACCAGTTGTTTGAAAGGGCCTTATCTTCTCTCATTCATACGCTATGTTACATCACACTAGTGTTGTTAGGTTTTAATTAAACATTTGGAAATTGCTATGCGTTCTTCCAAGGGAGAAGCCAGTATAAATAAGACAATTACACTGAAATGGGTGATGAAGTAAGTAAGTGATAGAAGTAGTTTCTATTTGTTATGGCAACTCTCTCTAACATCTGATTGTCTTCCCTTCACCTTATTAAAATAAACCCTACTTTACAAACATATGTATGCAGATCATTTTTTTAAATGCAAGGATTACAGAAAAAGGTATTTCTTTCAAGAAGAGAATTGTGCTTGGCAGAAAGGTTTGGCATCTGTCTGGCTCAGATAAGATCAGACAGCTGTGCTCTGTGCTGAAAGGGCATTGTGAAGCTAAGTTTTCCTAGGGAAATAACGTCTTTGGTATGAAAAGCAGCAAAATGTAATGAAGCCTCCAAATAAATAAGCTGAGAAAACAGACAGTCACAGAGGTCATTTTTATCTAAAATACCAAACCTGTATCAGGAGAAAAAAAGGAGAAGAAAAAGAGGAAGATAACATCTTCACCAAACAGTAAAAAAATAGGGAGTAGGAGGATCATCTCACTGTATATTCTCAATTAAATTAATCCTTTAGATTAAAAGAGAAAAACAAAGGCAAGAGGCAACAGAGCTGCTGGATAACAGCAGCACTGGGATGCAAGGCTCCTAGGGCCATGGGAACAGGGGCAGCTACAATGGAAACGAGAAAGCAAGCCAGGCAGAAATCCAGTTGCTGGCTTGAAATAGCTAAAGGGGAAGGTGGATTCAGGCTGTTCAGAGAGGTGCATAATGGAAAGAAGTAATAATCAGCACAAACCACAATAAGGGGAACAGGGGTTTGACTAAAGGAAAAAGCATTCCTCACTGTTAGGCGCTGGAAGAGGCATGCCAGGGAGGCTGCAGCAGCCTCACCATGGGGATTTCAGCCCATGGCAGAGCAGGGGCCTGAGCAGCTCGGTCTGACTTTAAGTCAGCCTTTCTTTGAAAGGGGAAGATGGACTGAATAACTCAAGAGGTTCCTTTAATGTGATTTTTTGTATGATTCTATGAAATAACGAGGTTGTGGTTCTCTGGAAAAGAGGGCTCTAGACTAGAATAATAACTTCATAAATGCAACAACTTCATGGGGGAAAAAAAAAAATCTCCCATGCTTCTGGGCAGTGCTAGAGTCTGTTATTCCTGAGGAAAACAAGGGACACCTAGGCATGCATGTCAGCAGGACAGCAAATATGATTATTGGAGAAAGGAGGAACACGTGTCTAAAAGAGAATTCCAAGAATAAGCAGGGCTCTAATTGTACAATTAGGTCCTCTCAGATCTATTCTGGGCTTAAGAGGTCTAAATTATTTGTTTGGATGATGGGTTAAGATTTAAATTTACTACTAAGAAATTTGGAGGGTAGGATCTGAATTTATATAAAATGAAAAATAAAAATAAAAGGAGAAATGTTCTTTAAAGGGTGCAAATCAATGAGGAAACACATGCAATAGCACATGACTAGGAATAATCAACTGCACAAACAAGCGATGAGAAGTGGCAAGCAGAAGATTATTTTTAGGTGTTGCATATCACAAACAACATGACAAACCTTTCCAAGAAAATTAAACCTTATACAGGATGCATATTTCATCAAGACCCCTTTGGGTGCTATTTTCTATGACTGTTAGAGTTGACAAGCTCCATCTGAAATGTCTGGCTGGGTGGGTGGAAAATCCATTAAAAATGTAACTTAAAGGAATACCACATGCAGAGTAATGTATGGTTTTAACTATTGTGTGCAAATGAAACAATGGGACTTGAGACAGTCAGTGCCAAACTAGGTAACAGTGACCCAGAATCACAGGAAAGGTAACAGGGTAGGGTAAGCAAGAGTTTCTGGCTGAAGAGAGAGGCTGACTCTAGCTCTGTATCTGTGCTGGCTGAGCACCAACCCTGGAGTAGCCAAGCGTAGGTCGTGATCCAGCACCAGTAGGGGCCAGTAAGAGAGATCCAAAGAAAAACAACCAACAAAAGCAACCACAACACTCTTGTGCTGTGCAAAATACAGCTGGATGCAGCTAGAATCAGGCAAAAAAAAAAATCAAAGACTGCTTTTCTGGTACATTAAACATGTTATTGCTTATTTTAGCATCTGTAACTGGATAAAGCAGAAATAAAAATGCATGTTATGGCGTGCCTTTACGTTCCCCCAAATGCTGTACCACTGCAATGTACTTAATTACATGAGCCAATCTATTGATTGGCACATTTCAGCTGTCACCAGCACAGTACAGATGAGCAGATCCTCTTCTGTGCAGAAACTCCATTTCTCTCTGCCTTCTCAGTGTGTTTGCATGTAGTCAGGTAGCACAGCTTTCCCCAGCATGGGAAGAAAAGAGCAGAAATGACTTCAGTCAGTACTGCTAGGAAAACACCACCACCCTTACAATGGTTTAATCAAGCTGGTTAAGCTGTTTTCTTAAAACTCCTTAAAAGGCACATTCTCATTTCCATCATGGACTTGAAAAGTCTTACAGCCTCAAAGAGTATAAAGGGGTCCAAAAGTAGCCATGCTGTAAATGAGAATCACCAGCGTTATTTACAGTCCTGTGGTTCTGAAAGACCAATAATTTCACTTTGTTACCTTGTTCCCTTTCAGAAGGCTGTTTAAGTGTAAGATTGGCCAATTCCTGCACCAGTGATTTAGAGATCATTGCCCACTGACTCCAGTTGCGGAAAGTTGCTGTCTGCCATCAGAATGAGATAAATCTGGGAGATATCCCTGTTTCTGGAGTGATACGCTATCTTACACCAGATCTAAAGCAGCTTCAGACTGCTAGCTGTGGTGGTAAGGATCCAATTATTTTTGCCAGCTCTGCTACCACTTACTAATCTCTGCCACAAACTTAGAATTGAGTCAACAGCTTCTAAAACCAGAACTCACCTGTCAGTACCCAAATCCATTTGAATGTCAACAAGATCTATGTCTCTATAGATGAAAAAAATGCCAGTATTCGGACACTGGTTATAAATGACAACACGTAGGAACATACATCTACATACATCCTAATACATCACCGTGTGTATTTCTACACCTACAGTTACCTCAACTTCACTGAAGTCGACCGATGCTGAAATGAACAGGAGCACAAGAGACCATTTTCACGTACTCCCAACTGAGAAAGCGATCAAACTAAGGCAAACAAAGAGGACAAACGCATGCAAAGAAACAAATCCCTGACGAGGCAGACCACAATGCAGAATTGGAGTATTACATCCAAAAACATCCAAGTCCTATTTCTTTTGGTGCTGGTACTCGCTTTTACCCACTGTGCCATTTTAATCAGCAGCAAGGATGCCCGTGGCTCAGTTTGCCTCCATGTTTACGGATAGGTTTCAGTTTCTAGTAACTCTGCATCACCTTGGAAAATTAAAGTAGCAGCTCTTGTTCTGATTGTATATGAAAGTATGGCTAAAACCATTCTCATGGCACTGATTAAATACTGTGTTCACTAAGCTTTAGAATCCCATTATGAACCTTTTCGTAGTGGCGTTTGCATATGCTGCACGGTGAGTAAGGAAAAAAAAAAATCAAAGTTTAGGTGCTTACAAGCATGACAAATAAGCACAGAAGTGGCCTTGAGCGCTGTAATGTGGTAAGTGAGAGGAAATTGAACAATTCAGTATTCTGAGGTGCCTGAGCCCCCTGCAGATGGGTTTTGAATACTTGCTATTAATCTAGCCAAAAGAAAATGCCTGCAGTTCTGTAGGGGTTTTTTTGCCTATTTTTTTGTGGCAGTGGGCTTTTAAAAAAAAAAAAAAACACTGACAAAAGAAATAATTTTAGAGCATCCGTATTATTATTATTAACACTAAGTTGCAGCTTTTTTTTTTTTAAGTGTTCATCTCTAAATGAAATTAATGCAAGATTTAGCTGAAGTCCTTTGTACGATAACAAATCTCCAGCTACATGTGCATTTCTTTATTAATTAGGAGCTTTGCCGAATTTAATGCGAGGTTGCTGACAGAAAGGCTCATGATCAGGAGTATTTTAAACTTGTGACTGACAGTAACAGCAGTGCTACGGTCTACGTTCTCAGTTGGACTACGTGTGCTCATCTTCATACCGCCACATTTCACTGAATAATTAGGTGGTTAATAGCTCATTTAAAATGTACATACATTCGTGTATGTTCATCCTTGTTTACGGCTGCATTTTATAAGGGGTATGTAATTAAAAAGCAGAAATCCCATTGTATTCTTTTATTTTTGTCCCCTTTTCCATCTAGCAAGTGTATGGAAAGAAACGCAGTCACAGGTAAATGGATGACCTGAAAGAATTTCTATGTTATGTATAATCTGTTCAGACATTCACTTTCGGTGATTAAGCATGGTTTCAGCAGGTAGCTGATAATTGGGCGACATTAGCACATGCATAAAGAGAAATTTTAAGCTGTTCTACTGCACTGAAATTACGGAGGCTTAATATTTTTAAGAGCTTTCCTGGATTAGATTTTCATACAGGCAGAAGTTCTACAATTCTCAAGTAAATTTAACTGTTATAAAAGGCCCAAGAGATTCCAACAGTAATATTTAGGCTGACGTTTGTTAGGCGCTTGAGAATCATTGCAGTAATTTGTCATTTCTCAAGACAAACCTGCCTAATCTTCCAGTAAGCATACTTTTATGTCTTTAAATAAAATATGCTTGGATTATTGGGGTTGTAGGCTCAATCAAAAATGCAGAGCGCCAAGCAGGTTAGAACAACAGATTTGCTATTAGTCAGTAATGCACACAGGCGAGACCCAGCAGAGGTCAATAGCCAAGCAATTTGTTGAAGTATGGAACGTTATAAATAGACTGCGCAAATGCAGTTTATATAAATAGGTGATGTATTGGCCATAGAAGGCTACAGTACGAGTGTATTTATTACCTAAAGTTAAACTGACCTGCACAAGAAGGAAATATGAAAAACCCAGCAGCTTTATGAAAGAAATGAAATGGTACTTTATGAGATTATTAGAACTTCTATTGATTTTCTGAATAATGGTGTCCTTGATTATGTTATCTGTCCTCCCACACATTAAGCCATCCCTTACAAATGAAGTTTAATTATTGTTTAAACAGGATCTGAGCACATCCTCGAGCACAGTAATACGGCTCGTGATAGTGCAACTCAGTAGCTCCCTGCAGCAGTACACAGAACCCATCCAAAATTAGATTGCATCCCAAAGTGCTGCAAAGCTACACTTGGCTGGCTCTCCCTGTTATCAGGCAAAGCCACGACACCCAGGGGGCAAAATCAGGTAACTGGTGCTCGTATTGCTGTTTCTCCCCTAGAGCAGACATCCACGTGCCTACAGTTCCATATGGATGAGCCTACAGACCGTAGTAGTGGTCTCTGCTGACAGCCCTGTCCATCAGGGGGCACCGGGAGGAGACAGGACTGGCTTCCTCTTCACAGAGGAAGAAATGAGGTGAAGCGTCAGAAAAAGACAGAATTGTTAGCTTGGTAGCAACCAGGACAGCACTGAGTGATTGTTTCAGACTATCTGAAGACTTGGATAGACATCAGAGTCTGGATCTGGCCTAAAGTAGTAAAATCGGCTTCGTTTTGAGATATTCACGCCTCCTTTCAGTGAACAAAGGGGCCTTTGAAATGTTAACATCAGTGTAAATAGAACCAAACCCCACGTCCAACCGTGACACTTCTGCAGAGGTTGCAGAGTCACAAACCAGACCTGGACTCAGCAGCTGTGCCGGTCAGAGATGCCAATGTGGAAGACTGATTGAAGATCCCATGATTTGGGTATTTCAAACATACACCAAAAAATATACTGAAATAGATCTAAATCATCACTAATTAATTTTATAAATGCATCTTAACACATTTTCCGTGCAGCTTAACCCTTTGAAAGTACGATCTACTACTGGGCCAAAGACATCTTCCAGGCTTAGAAGGTCTTTAAATTCAAAACATACTTGGCACTTATGTTTCAAGTGAAGATGAAAAGCTGGTAAGAAAGTTTCACACTGAGCTAAACCCACACCAGAATGGTGTTATAAATATGCAGAGGCTACAGGGAATAAAAACAAAAAGACTGTTGAGCAAAGAAAGCCGCTTCCTTTTCCATCCAGGATCAAATGCAATCTCCAGATTCAAGAGAAGAAAGTGAAAACTATCAAAAAAACCATACAGAATGAGAATCTGCAGCAAAATTTAGAACGGAAATATTCTTTAGTGATATGTACGAGAACAAGGAAATAGGCAGCAGCAATGCCATAAACTGTGGTTAAGCATAAATTAAGGCTGATCTGACCATGACTAAAATTGGCAAAGATAATGTTATGATGTCTGGCTTCAGGTGTTTAATCTACATTACTCAAAAGGGAATCTTTGCGTTCCCTCTACAATTCGAAGTGAGCCTCCTACATGGAGATGTGCCAGTCAGTCTCCGTAGTTGCTCATCAAGGTGATCACTCTCAAATCGCCAATGAAGATGACACGACCAATTGAATACATCCAGTAATCACCCTTCCTGAATAGGGAGAGTCTGATTGTTTGGTTAGAATGATTTGTCGACAACAAAAACTGTCAAGTTAAGGCTTGGAAAAAGAAAATACGCTGCTTACATTTTAAAAGGTTGGATAGAATAACTTGGAAACTGTGAATTCATTTGTGTGACCCCATTTAAATGCAAGTCTTTGGAACACACTTTGAAGGATTCTGTTTATTGGAAATAAATGGAAGCAAAACTAATGGCCTCGTGCAGCAAAACAGATTTTGTCATGCTTGTACACCTTCTCAAGTAAGGGAGATGGGAGGAGACAGAGAACCAAAAAAAGACTGCATCTATTTGTAGGCAAATGAGCATATGCAAGGCAAACATGGAGCCATCATGTTTTCTGTAATATTCCATGTGCAGCTGTGAATGCTTGCATTAATGCCAGTTAATCTGCAGAGCTATGAAGGGAGAGAAGGGAGCGTTGGCCACGGTACTGGAGTTATCCACTGCTTTTCTAGCACTGTAACCGAATCCTACGCAAGCTCCTGGACTCTACCAGAGCTGAGCAGATGGAGCCTAACTAAGCTGCTCATACAAACACAAATGCATAATAAAGCAATAAACATTAGGGCTTTGACGTGACACAAAAGCAGAGGAACAGGACTGGTCTTCATGAAAGTATTTCCTGCTTAAATCTTTCTGTGGTGCTTCCAATGGAGTGGTGCACTCATGGACCAGCAGCATGCAGTCAAGTCTCAATAAATCTTGTTTAAATTAAAAAACAATGAAGTTAAAACCACATAAAAGATAGTCTGACTGCTTTTATGTGATGAGTCCATTTCAAGCAGCGCTGCATTTTTCTGAGGTTTTGCATCCTTTAATTAAGGCAGAACTTAACCCTTATATCCTGCAGGAAGAAGATGCCTTTCAGTTGGCTTCGGGGATTTTTTTGTTATTATTATTTTTAAATTCTTGACACTTTTATTCCTCCTCCAAATGAAATTTGGATTTTCTCCCCCTTTCCAGCAGTAAAAGCATTAAAGAACAAGTGAGTTAAGGATGAAAAATTCTTCAACTTTTAATTTGATGATTTTTTGTGCTCCCCTTTAGTTTAGGGTTTTTTTGGTTTTGTTTTTTCTTTCCTTGAAATCTTATGGTCAGTAGATAATGCGCCATTTAAATACGTCTTTTTCCTGAAACTGTAGCAGAAGCGATGTGTTCTTCTGGGTTAAACAAGCTGAGATAAGACTCTTGTTCTCTTTACCATGACTGCAGAGAAATAGTTTACACCATTGGATTATAACTTCATTTTAAAGGAGGTTTGTTAATAAGTAGGAAGGAGGAGTCAGACTTTAGAGACAGTAGCAAAAAAGAGTAGAAACCCACAAGAAGATAAACTTCAAAAGACTTTTCTCCTGCTTCATTGATACCATATTCTAATTTTGACATATACTTCCTCCTCGTGGAATAACGAGGACTGCAGATGTCCTTGTATCAGTTGCTTTGATTTTAGGAATATTTTCACGTAATACATGTTCTTGCAGATTGCATTCTCCTACCTAGGGCCTTACTGTTTTGTCGGGACCCATTCCCATTTCATGTTATTAAACTCTCAAGAACAGTATTAGTTGTAACAGTTCGGTAAGGAAGAGGATGTGAAATGCAGTTTTAATTCTGAATTCCCCAACCAACATTGTTGTTCAAATGGAACTAGAGTACGGAAGAAAACCAAACAGGAGGACGAAGAACACAGTTTGCTTTGAATAAACAGAGGATAACGATGTCCTAAGGGAACCAGTGAGAGAAAATGAAATTGTACAAAGGACATCTCTAGTATATCTAGTAAATCTTGTAGGAAAAAACAACAACAAAAATCAATAATATAAAAACCATTCACAAGAATGCTAAGTAAAGCAAGCTGGGGATAAAGGATTTTGAAATGCATATATTGTTTTCTGGGTTCAAAGACCTCAAAAATCGTTGTTCATAACCCAGGATGAAATTCAATAAAGGTATTTACTGAGTGTTTACCTTTTGTTTTATGAACCTGAGTTACTGGGGAAAGAGAAAACATGGCAAACCTCTTCAGTATAGCACACACCACCTAGTTTCTGCTCAAAACAGTTTTTGCATTCAACCAAATAGACACATGTATTTTTAAACAAGGTAGTTCATGTGTTATTCTGCTCTCTTTGCATAGATGGTTACTCCTGTTAAAGTCAGTTGATTTTTATGTAAGAGAAACAACAAACCAAAAGCACAAGTTCACATCAAGAAAGTAGCACACTGTTCCACTCCACAAACACACCAACAACTGAACAAGGTGCAAGAGCATTCTAGAAATCAACCTATTCTATATCACAGGCTTAATACAGTGTATTTTCCACATACCATCCAATTAAACAGAATATTCAGACTCTGGATGAGCTTCCTGCACATTGTATCTTCTGTATTTCCATTCATTTTCAAGAAGTGTGACAATGAAAGGTCTTTTTTCACTGCTACAATTAGCACGGCATTCACATTTCAGGAACTGCAGAACGATGGCAATGATAACCGAGGTGGCTGCAATCAAACTTCATCCCGCTAAAATCACTCTTGAGTGTTGCGTATTTTAGAGTGAAGCACAAGAAAGGTGTTATGAAAAAGTCCTAGGTACTTGTTAATCATATTTCATAGCTTAAAGACTAACTGTATCAAAGTTTCAGAACATCCAACGCTTACATCTCCACCTTTGTTTTCCCCCCTGAGGTGTGCTTTACCCCATGGTTCACAAATACATAGGGATGGTCTGACTGACCTCTCCCTTCTCTTAAAAACCCAAGATGAATTCCCACTTACTATAAACGATCAAAGTTTTATGGACTAATGACAGTTTAAAACACTTCTTCCCCCCCCCCCCCCCCCCCCCCCCTCCCCTTTTACTGCAATACTGTCATTAAGACTAACAATCTAAAGTAGCTAAGAGAATGAGTAAGCAAGATGATTTACACAGATGATAGCGCAGTGGTAAGAAGCGGGGAAAGATTCTTTGAATTTTTTTTTTTGTAGCTAAACCATTAAAAAGATTTACACCAAGGTCTTTAAGTGAAAAGAGAGCATTGCCAAAGAGGTCTGGCAAGCTCTTCTATCAATAACATTCTCTGCCACATAATTCAGCCAAACCCTCAGCTTAAAACCTGATTATTAAAAGCTAGAAGGAACTTGTTTTGTTACCAGATAGATTCTACCAACCCAACCCATCCAAAGAGACTGCTTGGAAAAATCAGTCGGGATGTGGGCATTTTTATAAGAGGTTGCCACCATCATAGCATCTTTATTTTTCCAAGAGGGCGTATTAAAAAAAAAAATCAGGAATATTTTGCCTGAGAGAGAGAGCAGAAGTTCTAACCAGGAAAAAGTTGTGTTGAAATTACATAGGACTGGGGACAACATTGAAACCATACGTTCCTGTAGCTGGCTGACTGACATTTATAGAAGACTCAAGATTTTGTATCCTTATAAGGTTTTGTATGTAACCCCTTTCTGAATATTCTTTAGCTAAAGATTAATTTAGTACAAACTTGTATCTCTCTCACATCCATCCTCCTACCATTTTTGTTCATTTCAGATGGTCTCAAGAGGCTGTCAGGCCTGGATTTGGGTGTAGGGAAGGCTCAGAATCAAGGCTTGATTTTATGCTTGTACCTGAACATACATTTGGAATCTGAAAGCAGCAGCGTTTGATAAGGTTTCAACAACACTTTGAGAGTGAACAACAGAAAGAAAACAGGTTTTCTGCTGCTTAGTGTACCAGAACATTATTATTTGTTTTGTGTTAAGAATGGGATTAAGGCTGCAAACCGCAAGTGTCTTGACAGTCCTTGCTTCAAGATCAGCTGTTGGTGACATTTCCATCAGCTTGGATTGCTGCCCATGCAGATCCAGAAAACAGGTGCTTTCCAGTTCTGGCCTTCACACAAAACTGAAATGGTGGTGATAGATATTCACATGCCCTCACCCCTGCCCTGAGGGTCCGAATAAAGAGATGAGCTTTATGCAGCACATGCCAGCAGTCAACAAATTCGATGGGGTGAAAAATCAAGAGCCAAAGTGGTAGCCTGACAAGGAGAAGTGCCTGTTGGCGACTTGGCCTTTTTATGCTTCAGAGGTTTATGCATCTGTGCTGTCTGAAGGCAGCAGATCACAACCATTTAGATACAACCGAGCCAAATTCTTGAACCTTCTAAAGGAAATCTATAGGAAGAAATCCATGAGGATTGCAGGCAGGGAAGTTAGCCCACTCACGATGGTTACAAACACTGAGAACTGTGACACGTGTCCTGGGAAAAAGGTAAATGCCACTTCTTTGTTCTTTTAGCACATAGTCTGTACACTTTCAAGTGTGATCCCAGAGTGGGAACAAGGGCTCACATGAGGCACTTCAGACTGCTATTGCCATTTAACTCCTTGAGAGCCAATCCTCATATCGAAAAGCTAATTGGCCCCTAGACACATCTGCAGTTTGGGAAGGGATACCTCTTCTGCAAACAGAAATGCACCGGGTTAGCAATGGCAGATGGTCAGCTGAGCCAAAAGCAAAGTGATTTTGCTTTTATTTCTGGACAATATTCAGCCGTATAGAGGAACAAGTATGTTCCTTTTTTTTGTGTGGATGAAGGAAGAATTGTATTTATTTCTTCATATTAAAGATACTTCGCAAAATTTAGCACGCAACTTCCACATAAATACGGTAACTTTTTCTCCTTCTTCCTCACACATTGTGCAGCAATCTAGGAAAGCAGCTCATGCATTTAAAAACAGGTCTCAGACTGATTTGTTAGAAGCACTGAGAAATGCGTTTTTGCTTATACTTGCGCCCCAGCTGATGCATTGGCTGCATGTATATATAAACCCCCATCCCTAACAGACCTTGCCCTAAGAGACAGAGAGTCAGAAGCGATAAAATATTCCTCATTCAAGTGTGTGAAGCTGGGCAGGTTCAGAGGGGATTACAAACATCATTCTTCCACCGAATCCCTTTCACGCTAAGCACCACTCACTGCCCACATTCACGACATTCCCCTTTGGCCGCAGGATTGGTCGCTTTCAGATTTGTCAAACTGTTTCTATCTCAAGTATCTTCCTTGAGGGAGATGCTGCATCTTCCTCCTGTTCTCGGCACGTCAGCAAAGAGATGAAACTTAGTCATAAGGATTTCCCCCCCCCCTGCATTTCCTCTCTAATGTAAGAATTGTGTTTTGCATATCACATGCTGACTTGGGCACCGTTGTGATTCATAGCACTTATTTCACTCATTCTCATTGCAGTTTTTTACTCCAATCAAGTATGCCTTTCTCTTGACTTTTCTTTCCCCTCCGCTTGAAAGAACGTGTTTTTCTACAGCGCACCAATTTAAACCAAACGTCAGGAAATCGATCTGGTAACAGGGGCTGGTACTGGAGTGCCAAGCTCACGTTTTGCCAGGAGATGGCAGCATGCTGCTGCGCAGTGCGGGAGGGCTCTGCAGAACGCCTCAAGGGGAAACTTCCCGATGGAAACTGTTACGTGTTGCTTGTTGCGAGCTCTCGTGCCTTTGTTAATCCACATTCTTATGTATTCTCTCACAGCGAAGCGTTGTATTTACGCTTCTTCCATCCCTTCCCGGGGCTGAAGCAAAAAGGGAAGATTCCCTCAGCTTTTTTTTTATTAATGTTTTTTATTCTTTTTTAAAGACGAACATTTCAGAAATCAGAAGATTTCTGGAAAGCAGAGATAAGCCGGACAGAGCCTCTTGGAACAGATATTCAGAAAGGCTTTTACATTTAGAATTCCAGCCCTGTATCTGCAGCTCTGGACATTATTCCTTGCAACAAAAACAGCTCTTTACTTTACTCCTACCTCTTCAAAATTCTTGATCATGAAGGATGGCGTTATCGAACAATACACAAACATAGACAACAATTCCCCCTTTCCCACTGATATCCTGCAGCTGCTTGTTGTATCTCAGTATATGCCTAATAAAATTTTTAAGTAGCGGGTTCCAAAATTTCACTTCTGTTAAATGTTTTCCATATGATAATTTTAGTAAAAACAAAGCAATTCATGATATCAGTCATTCTAAACTCCTAGTCTTGGAATTTTCAAAACCAAAATACCTGAAAGAATGATCTCTGCTATTTGCTCTTGTAACACAGTTTGCTCCTATAAGTAAGTAGTTATTAAATGCTGTGGTCAACAGAACAAGAGTGCATTTTTTCTCTCCATTGTATGGGAGGTTGCTTTCAATTTGTACAATGTGGTTATTTCAGGATTGGCAATCCATGTCGTACCTATAATCAGGTTTTCATAGTGAACAGGCAGCCTTCTCTCATGTCCTCTTGCACCCTAATGAGGGAGACTAAATGCATCCCTTTCACTTTCTATAAAAGTTGCATATACTTGTCAGCAGAAGTGCAAAGAATCAAGGGACCAGCTCACGTGTCCCTTGCGTCATGGTGCTGCTATAGCCAGAATGACTTGGCCTTTTCAAAATATACGTAAAGGAACAAAGAATCTGCTTTGGATACTGAATGTTTTTGTGCCTCCCCCCCTCCCCAACCAATCTGGAGGGATCTCATTAGCCCTCCCCATTCCTCAGAAGTCACCAAAATTCATTTCCCATATAGCAAGGAGCAGCTGCTTCAGCGCTGTAGTGAAAGACAGCACTTCTGTCAGCAATATAGTGCTTTTATGTTCTAACATACTACACGCACACAAAATCATAATAAAGCAAAGCCTCAGGAGGGCCTTCCTACACGTGAAAGCATGTGATCTTTCTTAAAGCAGCAAAACCATTTTGTTTGGGCTTGTGAGGGCAGTTTGTTTGGCTGCCACAACAGAGCTGGCTGTGAAGGTCCTGGTGGGCTTGTGTTTGGATGCCCACATCAAGACTCATCCTCATCCTCATCCCCCCCCCCCCCCCACGCTCATGGTGCTGGCAGGAGCACCACGCACTCCCCCAGGCTTCTCCTTGCAGCTCCTTGGACTATTTAGTCTCTAGAAGGAGCATTGCTGCCATGGAGAGCATTGCCAGGCTGTTATCACCATGGTCTACCTCAAAAAAAAAAAGTCCACGTTTCAACCTGCCTTTGAAATTCAGCGTGATTTGAGTTGAAAAAGATGAACTGAAAAGATACAAAAATGCATCGTATTGCTAAGCAGCATTTACGGAGTAAATGAACTTCTTTGCATCTTAATAAGCAAGATGTATCATAATACTGGGGGGAAGAAGAAATCTTCTCTGAAGTAATATTTAACAAAGGCAAGGTTAAAAAGGGGGCAACAGGATCTAATGTCAATATATATTTAAATAGCGATAATATTGCATGAGCAGGCATGCCAGAATCCACCAGCTGCTCCCAATGGTACAAGCCAGCTTTCCGTCTCCTCACATCATAGCCCAGTTTAACCTCTGCTGTAACATACCGTAGGACAAAGTCATGGAATCTCCTCCGTTAGAATTGGAGTTCTCATTCATCTGCTTTCAGAAGTACGTGTTGTTCTGCCTTCAGAAATATAAAGGCTACGCGCAGTGTTACAGATAACTAAGAGCAGAAGTTTAATGGTATTTGTTAAAGCAGAGTGGATTAGTTTGCATAACAGGAGAAGATTCTTCAGAGCTGATTTTATATACGTATATAGAGAGAAAAATAGGTAAAAAAAATAGAAAAATAGCTGCCCCAACAATATCTGATCTGGACAGTTTCAAATGCTTAGGTTAAATGGCGCCTAAATTGACTTAGAAAATAGATCAAATTTTATTAAGCAGCCAACTTCTTGCCCTCTGTTCCCACTATTAGGATGCAAAAATAGCGTCTGCAAATTAGAAAGAGGATGAATTTCTTGGTGTGCAGATACAAGGAATCTGGATACTTGGTTTTGGTTACCTTATATATATGATTTTTCTTGATTGATTCTGTATCTGAAAAGCATTTAGTCTTGTCTTGGGTACCCATCTGGGACAAAACAGTCTCTGGGTGCCTACTGAGCCTGTTTTGTTTCAGACCTTCAGCAAAAGCAATTTTACCTTGTAGAACAGTGCTCTGAAATCCTTCTTAGACAAGTTGGCACTCTGTTAGGGATTTTTCACCCAAGAGAGCTCATGCAATTGCCTGCTTACAAGAAAACTTGGGCTCCACTGTTGTTATAATATTTATAGGTTAATAACAGCAGTGGTTTACCACTTCAGCAAGCTTCCACACCTGTGCCAAACACCATCAGCAAACAATTATGGCTTTGAAGTAGGCTTGAGCTCAGCAATCTAACCACATTCAGTAGTGAGCAATGTTCTGGCAAAGTCTCTGGTACGAAGACAGAAGCCTCTAGCAACCTTACCTTTATAAAGTTATTGGAAGTCTGGTTTACGTGGCAGGCTACCACAGATAGAAGCATACTTCACACATCATGCAAAAGATGAACATCACCAAAGCTGAAAGTTCAGAAGCGCTCCACATTAAGAAGAAAATACTTTGAATCCTTCATAATGTTGCTGGTAAACAGAATGTCTCCAATTTCATCTACAGTTTCACAGTGTATTTTCTACTATTACCTGCACAAGGCAACCCCTGTTCTTATGTAAGTTCCTTTATCTACAGAACTATTTCATCTAACTGTTCATAAAAACCTCTCAGTTCTCCTTACACTGCTGAAGTTTCAGGAAAAAAAGTGTCTCCTCTCATTCTTTCCTTGAGTGCAGTGAATGCTTTGGAAATGAGACCGAGTAAAAAAAATAAAAGATTGGAGAGTCTAAAGAAGCAGTCCAGCTTTAGAGGCAGCTGGGACCTATAAGTGATAACACATGACAAACTTTGTGCTTTGCCTAAGGACAACAGGTCTGATGATGTTTTTAATAACCTGGCCTAGTCCTGAAGGAGAGAAGGGAATTATAAAGATGGAAGTAAGGTGTAAGCATGTAATCAGCTGAGGATAAGCCATGCTCAGGCAATCTTCAGGCATGATTTAGTGCAGTTCCCCTCAGCAGACAAATTCTTGGGGCCACTTGACTCTCCCTCTCTGAGAGACTTGAGCCAGCTTCTATCATGGATAAGGAAGATCTGGAAGTTGGCGGCGCACATGTAAAAATACAAAGCAATTAGTTATCATCCAATATAGAGATTATTTCTGGGACTAAGAAGCAACCAGTCTAATCACTGAGAAGCTCACTGCTCCAGAAATGACATCCAACCAACGTTTCCCAACCAGACACATCACGTAGGGAGGGTTTTCCTCCATTGTCTTCGGGACAAGCTGATCTTCAATGCTACAGCACTGCCATCCTCTGACCCCTTACATTCTTAGTATTATGTAACAGTTCACATTTGTCTTCCTTTGGAGTCCTTGAGCTGCTGCCTATACAATTCTCACCGGCCTTATCTCTGTAGTTTCACCTTTCCCGTTTGTCATGCTTTATTCCTGTACTTCTACACAGTGCTTTCTAGCAGCGTTGCAGCTTTCTCAGAAGTCTAAGCTGCATTTACACAGACCTGCTGCTTGCAAGCTGAGGCTTGGATCACAGACAGCTGAGCCCCTAAGAAGAGGGTTACAGGTATGACAGGCTGCTCTGGAAAAAAAAAAAACTATTGACATGACCTCATGAAGAGCTGTCTCAGTAACTGTCAAATCCTGCAGCTGGGAGGAAGCAGAGAGCACCAACACACACTTAGTGAAATAAAAGCGCCTCTTTGCTTCTCATTCAACTCTGACACAGCAGTGATAGCAGCAGACAAATCATTGTTTAGGAGCACCGATCACACAAAAGCAGACAGAAGCACATAACAGACCTCTCCATTTGGACTAAGAAGTTAAGCAACAATAAGCCTACTTATGTCCACAGGTGGTTCAATGCCTACAATGCTTGGTTTGGGTTTTAACGCAAGAAGATCAGAAACTGTTAGAGGCAATCCTGAATGACCTCTCCTGTCTACAGTCAGTGATTTTCTTTTGATACTAAATACATACTACAGAGTGATTGATCATATTTTGAGTCTCATTAAGCAGTCATGAATGGAAGCAAGAGAGACAGTAAGTAACTGCCTCTGCCCTGAGGAGTAATTGCAGGATAAACCACCATCATCGCGTGGATAAGAACCTGCACGCTCCGGGAATGCATCAGCACAGGAGAGGTTGCTGTGTATAACCAGCCTGTGCAACACATGCCAGATGCAGCACCAAAAGAAACAGAAAGGCACAATGGATAGATCAGCCATAACATGGCACACCCACTCTCTGGAGATTAAGAAATTCCTGTACCTTACTGCATAATCACAGCTAACTGCATAAATTCATAAAGAGGTGGCTTTGAGTAGATACATCCCTATTTTCCACCTTTTCTCAGTTAACAGGCTCTTAACAATATTCCAGAGGAAAAGTAGATTTACATACTGTAAACTACTTGGAATTAGTATGTGGTGTTTTTTTTCCCCCAGTATTTGTCTTAAAGAATCAAGAAAACTCACATAAGCAACAGGTCAAAAGCCATATATATATAGATATATATGTTTTTTTTTTTTTTTAAAGTCCCTCCAACTGCTGTTAAGAGAAGAGGAAGTGATACACAAAAAGGAAGCCACCTCACTACAATGCTTTTCCTACTCTGAACGTCCTAGCATCTTTCCACTCCTTACAGTAGGCTTTATGTTGCCACATACATTATGTTAAGCACTGGTGTCAACAGATTTCATCTTGAATATCAGTTGCCCTAGAAAATTAATAGTGGTATTTCTAGGAAAGTGTTGCAGGTGTCTTAGAACTGTGAAAACTGCAGTTACTAAATAAAATTTTCTGGTATGTTTTATGAAGCAGTTTTGAAGGAGTCCATCTACATCGTATTCCTGCCTTGCAGGAAGGAACGTTTAGATACTTTTTCTGCCCCTAATAAATTGAGAACCTATGATTTTTTTTGTCTTAACAGAAATAATACCACTGGCCATAAAATTTGATCCCAAATGCATTGTTCTCACTGCTTGAAATGCAAACTGTAGAGTTTATTGGTCAAACTCCTCTGATGCGCAAGACCTGCACAACACATCCTGAATTTATGTCTACTGCTGCTTTGTAATGACTGGAAGGGTCACTACTGATGACAGAACATGGAGCACTATCTATTTCCATCAATGATTTTGACTCCTAAAATGAATTTTGACCCGTAGGCCTTCAATCATTGAGCACTTCTGTTTCTCTAAGGAAGGTTTCTACTCACAACACTTAATACGCAGCCAGGCTACAACGTGCCTCCTGTGATCTGATTAATAAGGACAGAACTGCGTGACTGCACAAAATCCCAGGCTGTCTTCTATGATTTATTTAATCCTACAAAGCATACGTCCCCTGGTTCATTACTTTATTGATGATATTTGCTGATTGAAAAGTTACAGTAGTACTTGCTTCCACTAATCATCAGATCAAAGAAGTCTGTTTTTTTAATTTTACATAACACTTTGGAGGAGTTTCTACTGATTCGAGAAACCTTACTCTTCTAATCCATCAGGGTAAACCCTTATTTTTCTACCTCCCTCTCAACTGCACCCTCAGAAGTAAAAAAAAAAAAAAAAAAAAAAAAAAAAGAAAAAGAGTTTATTAATCTGTCAATTCCTTTTTTCTCTAATTCTGAGAGTTTTAAAGATAGAAGAGGCTTCCATGGGTCTCTCAAGCTTAATCTTACAAATACAAGAACTGACAGAACTCTGCAAGTGAGAAAAAATGACTGTGACAGATTTTTCAAAGACTTGGTATATCAAAATGAAAGCAACAGGACATATATATGCCTCCTTCCACCATAAGGGGAAGAAAACCACTTCAGAGATGCCAGCTAGAACACTCCCATCCTAAGCACCCAGTCACCCCAGGTTTATGGCTTTGTGTCCCTGAAGCAGACGTTGCCTCCCAGGCAGACCAGCAGCACCAGACCCAATGCAATTTTCAACTCCTGTAACCTCAAGGCCATTCTAGACCACACTTTCTAAGATGGGGGCACCTTAATCTGTTCCAGACCTCTCAAAGAGGTGCAGCATCATTGCTTTATTTCAATCCTCATACACATCACTATCCCCCAAGCTTTATAGTAGAGTAAAACCAGAGCTCAACACAAAACAACCTGCAGTGCGAACTCCCAGAGCAAATGCTTCAACACACAAAGCTGAAAAGCATTGACTGCAACACGTGGCCGCTTATCTACAAGCCCATGCCTACACTCTTAGGCCTCTTGTCCAAGAAACAAACAATTCCTCCTAGTCAGGCTTCTTTACTCCCACACTTGCTCAAATTCCAAGCACCCAGGCTCCAGAGTTCGCAGATTTTTCAAACAAAGTCCCAGCAAATGCAAAACGAAAAGGTACAAAACCAAAGCCAAACAAAATACAAAGAGAAAGAAGAAGAAACACCACCTACCTTGTTTCAGGAAGGCCCCCTTAGTCCCTCCGATTTATTCCAGAGCTCTTCCTGCTCAGAATGAACCAAGCACCTTCACAGTAGGCCTTGCCAGATCTCACAGGTAGCTGCTCAAGAAGCCAAGGTCTGCCTCTATTCATCCACAGAGGGAAGCTGTATCTCTGGAGAACCAAAGCACTGCTCCACCCAGATCTCTTCAGTACTTCAGCACTGGATTCTAAACAAAAATAACAGATTCACATTGACTTCCACAATCCCTATCCACCTTCCTGAAACATTTCTTCTCTCCTTCAACCCTCCTGTACCCAGCTGGGTCACAATTTAAGTGATTGCAGCAGGCTGATGTTTGCACCAGGTGCACCTATGTTAAAGGGCCAACAACCACAAAACTGAGGAAGAATAGAAAAAAAGGAGTTGATATGTAAAAGGTGGGAAAGGGACCATGAGAGAGTGAGTGAGAAGTAGGGAGGAAGACAGAGGGAGAGGCAGTCATCATTGTCCAAACTAAGATGCCAAAGAGTACAATCACCTTTACAGTGAAAAATTATGTCCTCGTTAAAAGCTAGGGATGCTAAAAGTTGGTGGGTTTTTCATTTTGTTTCGTTTTGGTTTTCCTTATCATTTAAACTTTGAAATTTTATGTTGAGTGTCAAAGAAAACTTTGGAGTTCTGGAGCAGAAAAAAACAATACATTTAAAAGTTTCAGCTGACAGACGAAGGAGTAACTAACTTGAAGCTGCAGCGTTCTGCACCATCTATAAGAAATTGTGCAGCAGGAGGGCTTGCATTACAGGCTCCGATTCTTTGATCTCATCTCTGTGGCACTGAGTATAGGAAATCAGTAGCGTGCATTGCGTTCACTCTTCACTTCAGCCGTGTAATGACAAGCTTGGAGCCAGGGCCTTGGAGGCACAAACCGTGCCATAGGGTGCTGCCATCAGCAGCCAGCACTGACACCAGAAGAGCATGACAGATTCCAGGTTTCCTTCAGATATAAATAGCCGTCCGGTGAATAAATCCTTTGGCATTGTGGAAGACGGAGAAGAAAAGATGTAATTTGTGCTAATGTTCAGAAGCAGCTAATTATGTATTTAGTCCAGTGTCTGTGTTAATTGTCAGCCTGCTCTAACTATTCTGATAACACGTTCTCAATGTTTCATAAAGGATTTTACCTCACAAGGGGTCAGAGGCCACTGCGATACATACGTAGGGCATCTCCTTTGTATATAGCTTGGGTAGAAGTTACCCGTGAATCTCATGCAGGGGATGAGCAAAGAAATAAACTCTAACAGTTGCTGATAAATAATATGAAAGTAGATGCAGGCCACAACGTCATTTGTGATTTAAGCCACTGCTTATGTTAGAAATGACGTAGACAAAGAGCTAACCATTTTTGGTCAAATTGGCCAGAAAAACGATCATTTAAAAAACCACGTGTGACCTCTTTATAAATATAAAAAATATATATGTTTTACTTGACCTTTGAAAAAGTTATCTTGGGCACGTTATCATATTTCTATGTTCCTGACGAGCTAAAGCTCTAAAAACATTTGAAGCCATATATTTGAGTTGTTTTACAGAACTACCCAGAGTTCACCTTGGTACTTAGTAATCACACGCGTCCCATGCAGATTTTTATAATCACTCCCCATATGAAAGTTGACAGTAAAAAAAAATTGCTTCTTTTTATGTAAGAGATTATGACTTAGAACTGTAATAAAGGTGAAAGTGAAGTGGATTTGGAAGCGTTCACTGAACCAAAGATCACATTATATTTTCAGTACTAGATGAATGCAATAGCAAATTCTAATCTCCAGTCACAGCCTTCATTTTAGCAAGGCTCTCTGATGTTTTTTTCATAATGTTAAGCAGGATTTTTTTTTTAGCAGAATTACACTGCATATATTTTTGTCATAATGCAGGTATGCTTATTTTGTCGTGTGGTTCAAACAGAAGCAACTTGGTACAGGTGTAATGATACTATTTATTCATGTTCTCTGGGGAAAAAAAAGTAGTTAAAACGCTCACATGCAAAAAAACCTTCAAAAATAAATAAATTTTAGAACTAACATAAATTGGACAGCTGCAACATAAATGAATCTTACATGAGGGTCCCTTCTAAGTTATAAAATACCCCTTTGCATGAAACTAACTGGTGAAAGAATATACCCATTTCTGATGATCACATTAATGATACTGAAGGTGAAAACAAGACTCAGAGTATTAATGCAGGGACACCGTGCCCTCAAATGCTATGGTTGCTCCATGTGTATATTTAGCATTTCAATAACTCTAGCTAATACAACTTCTAAAGCCGATTTTATTGAGTAGCTCTTTTTAACCAGTTGCGGACAAGTCACTTGCCTTTAAAACAGAATTTTCAGCTGTATTTTTTGTCACTATTATATCTTATAAAATGTTTTTCGTGATCCTGTTTTATACACGTCTAGCCATAGTGTATAAATTCTGGAAACTTCTCCCAATTTGCCTTCTAGATCCCTTTGCATCAATTCCTTTAATATTTGCTCAAGTATTTTGTCCGTCATTGTATTTTAACCAACTATTGCTAATTTCCTGGATTTCCCTTTTTATTCATTATTTCACATTCGTAAAAAGGTTTAAATGCTGATTAGCATTACCTGCCTCTCAGTTTTAATTGGCGATCTGCTCTCACTAATCTTCTTCTAATAGTGTCAGCATGTCTACTGAAAAAAATTTCATTGTTGCATAGAATTTGACCTGAGTGTGCTTTTTTATTTACACACAGATCTGTGCTCATTGGGGAGCTGTGTGATACTTCACTTGCTTCATTTTTAAAACTTCTTTGAATACATGCATACTACAGGAATTCAAAAGGAGTTCGTGGGTACTGGTGACTCTTTCAAGTGGCTTTCAAGAGCAAAAATCATGTTAGAGCGTACAGAGAAACGACAGCTCTGTACTGCTGTCACTCACAGCCCTCTGAAACCAAGCTTTAAATCTAAATGTGTAATAAACTCCTTTGAGCAGCTGAACTAGTATTTGTCAGTGCTACTGCACGGATCCATTAACTGAGTTAGAGCAGCGGCAGTAAATAGCAGTAGCAGATTATTATTCTCTATTTAGACTGCTCATGACAGAGAGACCCAGCACGCTAGTTGCACTGAGAAAAAGAGTTAACTGATGGGATACAAAATTCCAGTGGAAAGGCAATCTCTGTTTCAAGCAGAGCTTACACTCTACGTAAAGACAAGTGAGCACCTCAGATAAATGAGGGAACCACAAATGAAGAAAACTCAGGAGGTAAAGGGATGGATAGAAAAGGAATAGGAAATGCTGCTGTTAATGCGGGCATAGAGAAAAAGTGGTAAAGTTAAGATTTAGAAACTGTATGAAAGACACTACATATACACGGCATACAAAAAAAAAAAAGAGTTTTACACAGGCTGATTTTCTTACAGCTTAGCTAAGGTATTTAAACAACTTGCGATGATTTTTAAAAAGAACTTTATATTGACCAAATTCAATGAATAGAAGCATAAAAATAGGCTGGCAACTAAGGTTGTTGATGTCACGGTGTTAGCAGTACTGGGCCTAGCCAGATAAAAAATAAAAGATAAGCACAGGCCACAAAAATGACAGAAAGGATTGATAATGAAAGCTAATGTGCTTATTAGAGGTCAGGAAGCGTAATAAAGTGAGAATCATAAAAATTCAAATGGAAAAGTAGCCAACATTCTTCAGCCTCGTGCAAGAGTGTAGGGAAAGAAAAAACGCAAGGCACTATTTCTTTAGGGTGAAGAAAGAACTGAAGATAACCTAGATGCGCCCTAACATGAGTCTTCTGCTTCAGTTTTCAGTGTAAATGAAGATTCTGGATATTAGGCAAATAGAGATAATACAAAGGGCAGTGAAGAAAATGGAAATGCAAGTTTTAGCAACAGCGGTAAAACCGAAGTCCAACAGTTGATGTGTTGAGACAAATGTAGACACAGAAGTGGTCGCAGGCAGCCTTCGGCCCAGAATTCAGAAATAACCAACATGGAAAACTGCAAGTCAGGTAGGAAAGATTTGTAATAGAGCTATACAGTCAGGAATGGTGTATATGTAGAAGAACAAATTCAGTTCTTCTCCCCAAAGGCAAGAAACACAGTATCAGGGAACATGGGCTTTAGAAATGTGCACAGCCACTGGAAGGTGAAAAAAAAAAAGAAAGGCCTGAAAACAATAGGTAAATAGAAAATGAGATAAATGTTTTGGATTATGGGGGTTTTTTTGCTGTGTTTTTTTTTTTTTCCCCAAAAAAAAGATTGAAGATCATCGAGTACAATGATCGTTTCATTACCACTCTTTGATTACGTTAAGTAATTTTTTAGGCAAATGAAATAGAGTCATCTATCGGGACCTCAGTCAAAATGTGATTGGATGTCCCATGGGGAAAAATTAGATATGCTGAAGAAAGTGATTAGGAAAAAAAAATGTGTAGAGCGTAAGGTGTGATTTAACAGATTGTATTCAAGGTCTGGAATGAAATAACTAATAAAGTTCATCAAGGATTGGTCTTGGAACTGTTATTATTCAATAAGTTAATTAGTAATCCCAGGATAAGACTTAAGAGCTTGCTGCTGATACATGCTGGTGACACAGAACTGATAGACTGTCAGCAGTGTGGAGGATCTGGATAACATTACTGGAACAACTGAAACAGGAGAAAGAAAGAAGAGAGAATCACACAGCATACCCAGTCACACACATCAGGGACCACAAGAAGAGATCTAATGGAAGGCTGAAGTTATTGTTTACAGCAAAGGAGATGCACTACAGTCAAATATGTGACATATTCTTGAAACTGAAAATAGGATAACACTGTGTATCACTGAATGCATTTCCAAGAGAGACAGAATAAACATTAAGGATGTTCCACAAGGCTACTCGCATCTAAATTTGGACGCTCACCCTTATTCAAGGACAGTTTTTATCTATATTTTACAGGGGACCTGTTCTCACCTCATATAGTCTGAGAACCAAGAGCAAAGATCAAAGTCAGTGTTTTAAATCAATGTGGAGGACGTGAGAATTATTTGGGGTTGAATGACGGATGAGTCCAATGTTAACTACGGGTTGAACTTGTTTGTGCTTATAAACAACTTGACAAAGGAACAAAAATCACTATTGACTTGGTGCACGAGCGTTAGAGAACATGTGTTAAACAGGTATTTTTCACTGTCTCAAAACAGACAAAGTAGGACCGTAAGCTCTTACTTCACTTTTTCCAGCTGTATCATCAATTCATTTATGGAAGAGCAGGATTTTTTTCCTGCAACTACTACTTCCTGAGATTAAGCAACTATTTGTTACTGTGCCTTAAAATTAGACCAGAAAATTTTCACTTCCCCATTCAAATGATGTCTGAAGCCAAAGCCAGGCAGGGAATGCAGGGCTCAGCCTTACATCCTGTTCTTAACCGACACTGCTGTGACTTTTCTGGGAAGTAGTACAAATAACAATACTACTTATCACTGACTGTGCATGGTACTTTTCATCTTCAAAGAGCTTTACAAACATATGCGGCTGGTTAATCTGGAAAAAGTATGATTTAGGGCCAGCTTCTGATAGCTTGTGTGACAAAGTTAATGTCATTTAAATCGAGTCTGTTTGTACTTAATAGGATAGAACTACAGTACTTTAGTTTAAACACTATTGTTCCATTAAAAGCCAATTACAGAAATTCAGCTTTCCTTGAACTTATAGAGCCCAGCTTTTCATTTCCCCAAAAAAAAAAAAAAAAAAAAATCTATCTAAATACTTCATCCGACTTCAGCCTTCATAAGTCTATCTAATTGCATAACACTCTTTTCACCCCGCTGCATAATGCAATTCGTCACGGGGGAACGAAGCCCTCGCAGCGGCTCTGCGGGCAGTGAGGCACTGCGAGCAGCAGAGAGCGCCCGAGGAGTTTGCATGGGCTGCGGGGAGCCGAGGCCGGGCACTGAGATCCTTCCACTCACACGTGTGCCGTAGGGAACATCATTTCTTCAGGCCTGGTAGGAAGCGAGTTTGGGGCTTAAATTCTGATACGTAAGTCCTAACGTGGCTTACGCTGATTGTTCTGTATTAAAAAAGGCCGCTAAAAGTCAACATTTGAAAAGAATTTTTAAATAGCGTTATAAAAATTAACCACGTGGGTTACGTTATAGTGCGCAGGTCGCTCCAAAAGTAATGCCTCCTATTTAATTCCGTGGAAACTACAATAGACACAAAGTGCACAACAACACTGCTTGATAGAGCAAATTCTCAGCTGCAGAACGCTACTTTGCAACATAGTCACCACCATTAGCTACCCATTTTTGCCTGTGATGAAGAAGAGCCTGCATGCCAATCTCTTGACAATCTGCTCCAGTGGAGGTGACCCACTGCAACTGTTGCCATTGCTGAAACACCACCCTCCCCTCCCTGCACTCACATCCACTGTTTGGTCTCCCTGAACAGTCAGCAATGATTAATGAATGCCGGTGGGTGCCATTTTTTCCACGTGGAAGAATACAATGACACACCTTCGCTCCCTACTCACCTCCATGTCTGGCACCATTCTGTCAGACTGCCCCTCTGCTGCCATCGGTGGCACAGCAACAAAATGTCACGGAATATTGGTGGGAAGGTTCAACTTCTTCTGCTGTACCCCAGAACATCTGCCTCTGACACTGTGGGCCAACATCATAAAATAGGAGGTATTACTTTTGGAGCAGCCGTCGTTTATTGACTCAGTGAGCATCACTGGTTTGGGTATTTTTCTGAATCTTCTAAGTCTGGTGCACATTAACCCATCTTAGAGTAGTTCCATTTAGATTTACTTTCCATTTTAGAGCTGTACAGTTTAGACTTAGGTTCCTTTGCTACAACTGAACGTATTTTCTCTACTTTAATAGAGGAATTAGGAACAAATTCATCTCAGAAAGCGTGGTGAGGCATTGGCACGGGCTGCCCGGGGAGGTGGGGGAGTCACCGTCCCTGGAGGGGTTCAGGAACTGTGGAGATATGGCACTGAGGGACGTGGTCACTGGGCATGGTGGGGGTGGGCTGGGGTTGGACTTGGAGACCTGAGAGATCTTTTCCAGCCTTCATGACTCTATGATTTTATGAATGCAATTTGTGGCTCATTCGCATCCCATGACGTGTTTTATGAGACATCCAGCAGCAGATCTAGGAAAGGAGCCAGGGGGACACAACCCCCGCTAGCCACCGTTGTCATGTGGTAAACCCAGGGCTTCTCCCAGGTGCAGTGAAAGGGCTTCCAAAGCTCTTTGCACTGACAGGTGTTTTAGAAGCTGAAGACACAAGGCTAGTCAAAGTGTAACCTGAACACGGGTGTGGTAACAAGATACGACAGAGCGGCAAGAATTAGGAAACTGACCTGCGAATAACAGGCAGGGTTTGAAAAGTAAAACCTCTCTCTCAGCTCCATTGCCGCTCCGCATCCCACGGCGGGCGGGGGCAGATCCACCCGAGGACCGCGGTCACACGGGCCTAGGCACAGAAGCGCTAGGAAGTCGGGTGGAACGCTTCGCGCGCCTCTCCTTCCGCACCACAGCGGGCGGCACAGCTCGGGGTGCGAGGTCAGGGCTGCGGGGGGCACGGACCCGCCCCGGCAGCGCTGTGGGATGAAGGGGGCGGCCGCTGCGCCTCGGCTTTAAACTTGCCGGGAAGCGCCGTCCCCTCCCGGGGCAGCGGGGCCACCTCAGCGCGCGGCCCCACCCCAGCCGCCCGGCTCCGGCTCTCCGCTCGGGCGCTGAGGGGACCCCGCGGCCCGGACTCAGCGGTGCGGCCGCCTCCTTCCCGCCTCCTCCCTCCCCCCCCACCTCCCCGCCCGCCCGCCATGGCCGCCCGCGGAGCCGAGCGGTGCGGCGCGGAGCGGCGGGGCAGTGCCGGGGGCTCTCCGCCGCCCGCCCGCGCCCTGTGAGGGGACAGCGCGTCCCCGCGCTCCGTCCTGCCCTCCCCCCCCCCCCTCCTCTCCGGAGCGGAGATGCGCGAGGCCGGCGCGAAGGGATTCGCCTCGTAGACGGCAGCCAGCATGGTGCACCTGCAGCCGCTGCCGCTCGTCGTGCTCCAGGGCGTCCTCCGGATCGTAAGTGCCCCGAGCCCCGAGCCCAACTTTGGGGGTCGGGCGGCGTTGCCCGGCGGGGTGGGCGCGGCTGCGGCCGTGTGTCGGTGCGCACCGGCGGGGTTCGATGGGTTTTTTAGCCTAAGTCGCGCTCTGTGGGATGCGGGGCGGGCTGAGGCGGCGTTAGGAGCGGTGAAGGAGGACAAGGCGCTGCTCGGAGCGGTGCGAGCGGCGGAACGCTCTCCATTCTCCTGTTAATTCTCGTGCCTAAGGTTACAAACAGAAACGCTGTATTTGGCGAGAGTTCGCGCTCTTCATTTTCGGAAGGTGTTAACGTCGTTTCGAAGTTATTTATTTCAGGAGCTAGCTAAGCGCTCCCGTCATTACCTCAGGCTCGCGCTGCAGAAGTTGCGCCTCTTCCCCCTCGTCTGAAAGTTTGTGGCTGTGTGTAATAAACCTTGAAGGGATTAAACGCCCTCTCAAGAGAGCCGGATTCCAACCTTACGGCGTGAGCGGATGGAATCGTTTCTGGGGGAGCCGCTGTCCAGTCCTACGCCGGCTTGGCACCGCGCCGTGCCGGGGCAGCGGGATGGAGCAGCGCACGGAGCGCGGAGGGGCTGAGCGGAGGGGGACTCGGTCACGGCTCTCCCTCGCACAGCCCTTTTCTTTATTAAACGTCTGTTCAAGGGATTCACCAAAACTCGTAGCGGCAGGGGTTGGTGTTGTGGCACGGCCGTGCTCTTGAAGTGAAGGCTGAGCGCGGTGCAGAAGTTGCTGTCTCAACAGACGTGGCACGCAGGCAGCGCGCGTCTCCAGGTGGATGTGGCACCGAGCTCCCGGCAGCGCTGCTTTGCTGCCTTCTCCAGCTGCAAAGTTTCGGAGCCAGTTAGTTTCACTGCCTGTGTGGGTTAGTTGAAAGACAACAACATCTCATTCTCGTTTCGCTTTGCGAGATGTTTTAGGTCTGCTTTTTTAACGGTCATCTGTTATTAAAAAATCGGTGTGAATACATTTCAGCGCACTGTTACCAGAACATCTGGGCAACCTCTGGTTAAAGCTACAGCTCCTTATAAATTGAGGGCAAACACTGGTGCGAGTGTGATGCACAGAACACGGGTCTCGGTGCTGTTCTTTGTTCTCTGCACTGCACTCCGGGTGCTGGTGGCTCCAGGGAGCTGTTCAGCACTTGCAGCAGGCAGGCATTGGTGATGCTCATCCCCGACCCTGGTTTTTAACCCAAGAAGGTGCTTAATATTAATACAATGCAAAAAGCCCCGTGTTACAGCCAATGGAGAAAACAAATGTGGCTTTCCGTGTTGTAGTACAGCAGCGCTGCAGTAACCTAGAACTGCTACCATCAAACACTCACTGGTTCACAATCTTGTTCGTTAAATGCAAACAGAGATGCTACAATGCAAAATATTTTGGCGCCCATACTCTATGTATTAATGAAGCCAGAAGTACTTTATTTTATTTTTTTTCTAATTGAACTCCACACTTGCTTGGCTTTCAAACACAAAAGGGTGTTATCTACGTATCTACTTTCTAAAGACGAACAGCTGTGGAGTACAACTTCACAGATTTGAAGAGATGCTAAAGGTGATGGCAGACAATCTCACTGCAATTCTGAACACAGAGTTAGATGACTGCGTACACGCCATAACCAGTATCATTCAATCAGAAGTTGACATTTGGTACTCTCTTAGCAGAAGATGGGTATATTTTTGTAATGCTCTCCTGGGTTACTTTTTAACTGACAGACGGTGTACCAATCTGCATATGAACACATATATATTTCTTTAACTACTTTGCATATTGGGGTACATTAAGTAGTGGGGACGCACGCTGTTGTGTCAGGTGGAAGTGCCAGCAGTACAAATGCATTCAGTTTAAGTCAGGTTTACCTTGAGCTGGCTGCGTAGGGCACAACAATAATTTGAAGTGCTCAGTCAGTGTACGCGTTATTGATAAAAAGATCAAAAATTGTTGTATTGTATTGTCACAGTAGGTACTTTACCATTAATTGTCATCAAACTTTTCATTTGTCCGTAATTGCTCAATGCTCTGTTAATTATCTCTGTATAAATGAAGGAGTTCTACATATTGGAGATTGAAAAGACTGAGGTATTAGGCAATTTTCATTTTAAAGAGATCTTTTTAAGAATAGGCTGTTAGTATTTGGTGTTTTCTTCTTTTTTTTTATTAATTTTCACAGTTAAAACATCACGTTTCATAACATAGCTTATACGGGGTCTTTAAGATGTACGAGACTTCTCCCTTTAAGAAGGAGAGAAAGGTGTGTGTGGGGGTGGACATCAGAGGGGCTGTATGCAAGTCTGGCATCCAGTCTGCTGCATCTCCAGATAGCTGGGTACCCACTGCCTGCCTTGGCGAGGTGCACTGACACACACTCACATCAGCACCTGCGCTTCTGTGGGGTAATCAGACACCCCCATTATTTATTCCTGTGGCCGTGCAGCCTCAAATTAACAAAGGATTAAGGCAGCGTGTTCCAGTGCCTATAGCTAAAGGTGTGCCAGCAGTCCTAGCAAGTAACCTCTTCTATCTATCGATGGGCAGAGCTGTCACTACATTATAAAAAACCTAGCAAGACACTTAATTTACAAACACTGTGTTTGTATAGATAACAAAATAAATAAATAAAAGAAAAAGTAGATTATTTTAAGATTTTTCTCCACCCTAGAATGAAGTACAGGATCAGATATATGTGAAATTCAATGACGCTTTGTTCTGGGCTTTTAAAAGGATGAAATTTTTACATATAATGACAATCATTTTGTTTCACAATAAAGCCAAACATTTTGCAGAGTATTTAGCAGCTAAAAGCTCTCAACAACTCAAGTAGAAAAGAATATTTGTACTGTGCTGTAGTACCAGACAATGCTTCATGAACAGAAATAGCTTGAAAAGTAAGATAAATTTGCATGTCCATCTGAAATACATCTGTGATGTGAGGTGTAGGAACACAGGTGTCTTCCTCCTGGCTGCTTGAATTTTGCCCCCATCGCCTTGCTAACTGGCTGTGTGTTACGTGCCCTTGCAGTGACAAGCAGAAATAGCCACCACGTAAAAGTCCAAACTCCATTTCGGAAAGGTGGACACTTCCCTCCTGTCGTCTTGAAGTGCACAGGTAAAATTCCAGCCCTCTTAATTTCAGTCAGAAATTTGCCAAGCAATCCATTTGGCCCCATGTTTGGTTTGGTGCATTTTGGTGTTTCCCTTGGTGCTGTAGGCGCTGCATGCCCGCATCTTATACTTCTGTAACAAAGCACTAGAAGTAATGTAAGGTGAAGTGGAAGAATACAAGTTTGGAGTTGAAGATAGCTTGAGAAATGCTGAATGAGATGTGGTCATTCCTGGGCACTTCAGGGAAATAGTTGTGATAAGGAAAGGATCTGTGCTATTCGATGTTCAGTGGCTTACGGCCAAATGTAGAGTTCCATGAGTAAGGGCTGCTGCTTTGTCAGAAACCGAGCAGGCTGTTCCGGTGCTCAGGGCAGATAGCCACGTGTGAAACCAAGTGCAGCAAGGAGAAAGGAAGGGTCTGTTGCCTTTATCACAGAAATGCTGTGATAAGTGACTATCTGAAAGCAAGTGTACTTCACAAGGCAGTGCATTTGTTCTGTTGCTGTCTCTAGTTCTGACTTTTGCCTGCCTGTTTCTAACTCACTGCTTTGACGTACCCGGTTACAAAGCAAAAATGTTGGCCTTGAATTTTTCACTAGCCCACAAAGAAAGTTCCCATTTACATGACTACTTTGCATCCATCCTGACCTTGATTTCCAAACATCCTCTTTTGGACCTTTCACCAAAACAGCTTCACACCTTAAATATGTTGTGTTCTGCTTCCAGCAGAGTATCACTCGTAAATCCATAAAAGACCCATTTCACCCTATTAGAAGCCCTTTTCCACAATTTAACATTTCTCACACTTAGAAGTTTTCTCTTGAGTTCATGCTCCTTAAGTTCATCCATTGTTGCACCGTGGTTCATACTTCAGAAAGTGGAAGGGCAAGGGAACAAGTAAGTACTGGAAGAGGAAATAAAGAGCTGTGAAGGTGCGTCCATAGTTAAGACAAGGAGTTTTTGTCTGTGTGGTAGAGATTTCAGCTCTGGTACCGTGCTCTCTTTCTCTTGCATGGCAGCGCTTACTGTAAATACAGAATTTGAATAACTTAATTCTACTCTAAGTTGTAGTCATTTTTAAAGAGCTTTAAGAGCTGTAATTCTTGAGGCTTTCTCTTTGTTCCAAATGACTGATAGTAATACGAGTTACTAATAGCAGGGAAGTGAAAAGGTAAGAACGGGGAGAAGTAAAAATAAAACTGAAAATCTAATGTCTCTAAAAGCAAGTGCATTGGGACCGATTATGGTTATTGTGTCATTAGAATGCAGAGGTAAGGTTATTTAGAGTGCTCTAATTTTGCTGCTCTAGATGTAGCGTGTTTGTAGCTTAAGTTTGTGACAGTCATTTGAGAATTTCCTGACTTTTCAGTACTGTTTTTTTGGGGGGGATGACCAGGTATTTCCAAAACCACGAATCACCAGTGTATACTCAACCTTAATTTCATCTTTTTGTAGCCGATATCTAAGAAAATAAAACAGTGCGTAGAAATGCTGCTATATTTGTGTTATTATTGCATAGACTTTAGGGCTCTTTATGGATTTGATGGCAAAAGAGATGGCTGCTCTGGAGGCTCTCCCGGAGAAAAGGAGCACTGGGACTTAGCTGTGCAGATGAATACGAGAGAGGAAGACAACCTGAGCAGTTACTGCAGGAGGCGAGGGAGAGACAGGCTGTTCACAGTCACACAGAGCTCTGCAGTGAGAGCAGTGATGCTGCTGTTCTGCTGCTGTTCTTCCACTGGAGAAGCTGTGGATGTGGGTTGCTTCCAGCGGCCCTTCAGCAGGGGGCAAGCAGAGAAGGAAGGTTTGAGCTCTCTGGCTTGGTCTGTGTCTTTGATTGCATACATGTGAGAACCTGTTGGTTTCCACGAGCAGCTGTGGGTGCTGCCACTGCTTTTATCTCTTGAAAAGAGCGCGAACCACAATGCTTAGCAACCCTGGGATGCTAAAAATATGGGACCCTGTGTTGTTTTTCCTCTAAAACTGATTGCTTGGCGTCTTTTCTGCTTGCAAGCATCTACTGGATGTTACTGTTTTTCATCGTGCGTGTTGGGAAAGATAGCATTGCTGTTCTCCATGAGGCTTAGAGAGTCTCATGGCCAGTGATGTTCCTTAGGCCTCCAGCTGTAGCTGTTACTACTGAGTGTGTTGCTTCACCACTACCAGCCTTAACCACACAAGGCAGAAACCACTGCCACTGTATCTTGCTGAGAGAGAAGTTCACTATGGTTTGTGCATAAATGTATCAAAGCAGCCTACAGATAGAAACACAGGAGAAACAAGTGTGTAACTCCTTGTCCTAGGCCATGTAGATGTGTTCCAGGTTTTCTCATATATCAGGAAGTTAGTGCTGCATGGAAGAAAAAAAGCTGTCTTGTTGTTTGTTTGTTTATTTGTTTTTCTTTGGTTTATTTTTGAAGGAGAAAGTAGCATAGCAGCTGAGAAGAGCTGCTGCATCTGACTCAATTGACTAGAGATGGGTACATTTGGGGATGGATACGATGTGAAGCGGAGGAGGAGCGAAACCCAGTTCTTCAGTTTCTCGAGCAAACAATGTGCCAGAGAGAAGGCTAAAGCCTGTGTTGTTTTCCACTCATTAAGCTAACAAAATGCTAATCAGCTTTGTGGATAGATTCATAGAAGATAATGTTACCTTTGTAGCCACTGAAGGGTTATCTGGCACGTTAGGCTGGTCCTCTTTAATTTAGATGATTGAAACAGTTATATACAGTAATCACTAACTAAACTGCATCTTACTTTCTTTCAAAATGGATGGATTTTTTTTTGCCTTTGGCTACTCTCAATATTATGACCACTCAAAGCGTGAAAAAGACTGATGATAAACTTGTTGGGCTGAGATAGATGCTGTGGTACCTCTGGAGTTGCATACGAGACCCTGGTCCACCCCACTGCTGAACCACTGTGTAGCTTACAGTAGTCATGGAATTAGTCTTCAATTCCTGGAAACATCAATTTTTGTGTTAGTTTTGAATCACGCTTCTTACACTTGTCTCCTGTGTTAAAATCATAGGATCACTTGGGTTAGAAAAGACCTTCAAGATCGTACAGTCCAGCTGGACTCTTTTCCTCCTGGAGATGCCCACCCAATCCAAAATACAGCTGCAGGACTAAGTAGAAACCCTGCCTTCCTTTCTACTACCCAGATGCACTTAATCTTTATTTTTTTTAAGTAAAACATGCTTTATTTGTACAGAAAACAGGGAACTAAGTAGCTACAGCCACCTTTCCAGGATCTGCTAGGGGCCATTAGTTCACAGCTTTCTGAGAGCAGTCCAAACTCTCTGGTAGAAGGACAATCCAAAGTCCTTATCAATTGGAATCCTGGATTGTATTTATTTGATGGATTGGATTGCCTTGTCCAGTTCCAACCAACAACTAGACTTTTTTTCATTGATGCCAATAAGCTGATGAATGGAAAGGAAATTTAGCTTTGTACCATTTAGATGGTAAAAACTGTAGTCCTGAAAATGCAAACCAGTCATCACTTTAACTGGCTTGTCCCGTACCAGTGATATTCCCTAAATGCCCTGAAGGATGCTAGTGTTGAGATAAACTGGTCTGTGAGCAGGTATTAATAAGCCTCCTCTACAAAGAATGTGCACTATGTCCAGATTTGTCTTACCCACTACAGCTATTAAATAGAAATCTAATTATCTTTGAGGTCAGCAAGTCTTTTGGATCCAGCTGAAGTGCACAGAATGGATGAACAGTTATTAAAGAGAGACTGACATACAGCTGACAGGCAGCAGCATCATAGGAAGCTTGATTTCCATAGGAAATGGGCTAAAATAACACTCAGAACAGAAATGAGCCTAGAAGCCGGAGCAAACCTGCTTTGGACTTTGTGGGTTAGCTGCCCTTCCAAATTCTGGTTGTTATTGTAGAGGCTACAAGACATTTTAATCTTTCCTTGGCTTTGATGAAAACGTGGGCTACTGCATAATTCATCTGGTTCAGGTTCCTCTTCAAAATACTCAGCTGAAAAAGAAATAATCAATTTTAGTGGGGCAAGAAAACCTAGACAAATACAGGATTTTTTTGCTCACTTTCTCAGCTTGAGAATAACTAAGTGATCAGGCATTTTTCTACATTTCTGGAAAATTCCAGGTAATGTAAAGATAGCACGGAGATTATCTATATCCCTGCTTTGAATTAAACGCCTGCAGTTTGCATATGGTGCCTGAGATGGGATTCAGGAGAAGTGCACAGAAGGAAGCGTAACACCTGATGAGGCACCCCAAGAAGGGGGTGTTGCTTTTAGGAACCTGGAAGCCCTCGTTTAGGTTTCAAGGAATGTTTCCTTTCACTCTTGTTCAGCAGCCTTGTTACATTAAGCTGTTCAGCTTAACATACAGCAGCTTGTAAGGACCGATGAATAAACAGGTGATAATATCTACGCTCCCTCTGTGCAAATAAGTCAGCAGTTATCCTAGGTTACAGCAGCAGAAGGGAAAGTGTGCCTGTATCTCTCAAGACAGTATCATATTTGCCATGGTAGTCAGTATTCTATGTGAGGGTGCTCAGTCCCTTTCCTCTCACACCTACCTAACAAAATGTGGTAGTACAATCACTGCAACACTTTTTTCCTCTTCTTTGACCTTAGTATAAGGTGCGAGAAAACCACTGTGCGGATTGGATCTTCCAACAGAACTTGATGGAAAAAAGCCTGGTCAGAGCCAGTATGTGGATTAGGGGCTGCTCAGTGAGGCATGCTCCAGAACAACCTAAAGGGAATTCTCATCCTTAGGACTGCTTGAGTCATTGTTCTTACTGGGTGATTTTAAAAATGACAGGTTCAGGACCTAGGCATCTGTTATGGACCTTTGAAAAACTTTTTCACTGCCTCAAGCTCTCCCTAATCTTTTCCCATTTGCTTTAGAAGACAGACAGATACCAGGAAAAGGTACCCCACATCTTCCTGTAATGCAGGGTTGCTGCTACAGTACGCTTCCTAGTATTCTACCTCTCATAGTTTTAAAAGATCTTGTGACAGTCCCTAGGAAGCTTTGCAACTGATGGCGCTGTATTTTTCAGCAAGTTTTTCCTAACATTATGCACAAAGTTTTCTTAATTCCTTCCTGTTCTGCTTAGCTGTTTTCTTTTCTATCACTACTGACGTATTTTGCTTTAGGCTGCATTATTTGCCTGTTCCTAGGGATCTTTTCCTCAAAGAACTACCGTGGTAGCATTGTGAGTCACACCAAGTTTTACCTCCCTATTGATCTTTTGTTTACCAGTCATGCAGGTTTGAAGTGAATTATGTCTTTCTTTCCTTCCTTCTTCCCTGTTGGCTTTCACAGAACATGTTTATGTGAAGATATCTGCGGTGCTGACCTAGCCTATGTTAACACAGCTTGTTGGTGTTAAAAGATGCCATCTAAGCATGAGGGTTTGTTAGAGAATCTGGCAATTCTGCAAACTAAGAAAATGGGCAAATGGGTTCAGGAAGAAGATATATTCTGAATTCTCTTTACCAGCTTTTCTTCTGAACAAAAACGGTCTGAAAATGGTGAAATTAAATAACTTGTACTTTTATCCCACTGTCTTCTTTCCTGTTCTATGGATAGAATATTTTTTTCTGCTTCAAACAGCGATGCGTTCACTACCGTATATTATATTCTCATCCGTCTCTGGACACTGTGTCTAGGCAGTATTACTGTGGACATCAGCAGTGAGAATGAGACACTGTACACTGCGTGTCTGTTCTGAAGATGTGAGCTACGTGACTGTGTTAGCACTGTGAGCAAGTGAACGGCACAATAGCAAAAGGTAGGAGGAGTACAGTCACTTTGATCAGCTTAGAGCTCAGAGAGAACGTTCTCGTCTCCAGCCAGAATGCCGTTACCAATCTCCCTAACATTACTTCCATTGCAAGCTCTTCAGGAGTTCCTTCTGCTTCATGGACAAGATTGAGCACACATCACTGCTCAGAGAAAATACGGTGGTGGCTGAAAAGAAAAGTAACAGCCGGAATTACGCATCAACAGATTGCATACCTAAATATTTTGCTCAGTCTCTTAATTTCTGGTTAAAGAAATATGCCACAAGCTCCTAAGGGACACATTTCTTTGCAAGCAGCAGCAACTCTCGTAGCTGTCAATATGTAAAAAAAAAGCTTCTACTGAAAGATGCTGTAAAAATTCATCAGGTGTTTTGTTGATATACACCTGATAATACTTCAAATTTCCTATTCCTGAAAGAAATGTATCTGTATAATAGCCCTCTTACCTGGCACCGCAATCTGTTTCTCATACAAGTGATCATCTTTAATAGATAAACTTTCTATTAGGAGCTAGACAAGGTGCTATTTTTTTCTTGCAGTAGTCAGAAATAAGAACAATAAATGTGTGGGAGAAATTCATCAATTTTGTTAGAACATCAAGGTGCATGCCTATCTGAAATATAGACTGTATGGAAACACAAATCAGTTCAGAGAAGGCTACAAGTATAGAATTATTGACTCTGAAGGATAAGACACAGAATAACCTTTCTAGGCTGCGCTTTGTCAATTTTAAGCAGTGTCTGCAAGGTGAGTATTTTAGTATTTTAACAGTCTCTTTCCTCTCAGCAAAGGCTTAATAGTTAATGCATTACAGCTTTTCCTAAATTTTGTTCTTTTTATAAATTGCACTACTATAAATATGTATAAGATGTCTATGCACTTACAACTGTTTTCTAAAACAGTATAAATTAGTGCAAAGTCAGTGAAGCACATACATGTCTCTATTCTTCCAATCTGATTGTAATCCCATTCTTAGGACCAGCTGGTTGGGTTCTCTCTGCAGCACATCACAGTGCTGGAAGGGATGGGGTCTGCAGTGCTGCATCACTGTGTAGGATGATAAATGAAGACAGTAGATCACAATGAATCCTTTTCTAGCCTCATGAAATATAAATGCAGTTCTCAAAAGTTAGCTTTTAAGATAAATTCTTCTCTCACATGGTGTTAATCATGTCTGTACTGGGAGATTTTGAAGTCCATCAGCCTCCCCCAAAATGGAAAAACCTAAAACCTTTGTTCTCTTCAAAATGCTTTTGAGCACTGGCCTTAGCCATGTATTCAAGAAGTGCACTTCCTTCCAGACAACTTTAATATAAAACAATCTGTGCCTAGTTATATTACGAAGCAAAGACAAGCATCTCATCCTGTGACACAAAGTGTATGTGTGTATATACACAAGTGTCCTTGTCCAAGGCAATGTCCTTGGATGTTAGGAGATGAAAACTATCCTTTAAGTCCACTACATAGTCTGTATTGTTATTTGTTTCAAAGGATGTGTAAATTCATTTATATACTGCCATTCTAAGCCTATAACTGAGAAAATCAACTGTGAGTCATCATGTGTAAAAAACAAAGCTGCTAGGAAAATGTATTTTTTAACGGGCCATATCCAGCATTCTAGCACAAGCGTTTCTCTAGTGAAGTCTGAGTGGGAGGATGAGGTGACAGCACCTCTTCTGCTGGCCATGCTTGCTTAGCTTGCTGAAGGAAGCCCAACCATCCAGTTTTATTGCATCACTGGCATGGATGTGGACCCTATGAATGTGAAGAGGGAGAGGTTAACATACATACTCAGCATCCATCAGAGTCTGCCAGACTTAAAGTTAAATTTTCATGACTATAGAATTTCAACATGTGTAATAAATCCCTCCTTCATATTCTTCAATTTTGACAGCAACAACGTCAATCAATGTAGTTTGAGAATGACTTTATATTTGAAGCAAACAACACTGTTTATCTTATTTAGTAATTCTGATTTCTTTGTTTATACCATGCTTTGTGACAAACTATCTCAAAACTTTTCAATAACAATAACAGTTAGGAAAGCTTAAACCTAAGAAGTCCCCCAGTGAATACCGTGTCTGTTAAAGAAGACTGGGACTCCATTTGTTACTGACCTCCAGTACAAGCGAGACCTGCTAGTCACTACTTCTGAGCCCAAGTACAGACACTCTTTCATCCAAGGGGCAGTCTGCTCACCTAGGCTGTGACATCCCTTGCTACTCAAAGTAGAGGGCATTCCTCTGCCCCCCTCCACCCACAGATCTAGTCTTCTGATAAATGTTTGACAATCAGTTTAGTCAAGCGTGGTAAATTTAGTAAATCCATGGTAAATCTAACTGGCTGTTCCCAGTCATCATCTTCCCCTTCATGTGCCCAGATATGACTTCAGAGAGGATTTGCTCCCTGATTTCTCCAGGGGCTGAATGGAGTCTTAGCAGCTGGTAATCCCCCATATTGCTCTTAGCCTTTTTTGAAAGCAGTAACTACATTTGCTTTTCTCTGCATCAGGGGACCTCTCTCAGTCTCCAAAACCTTTCCAGCTTGATAGAAAACAGCCTTGTAGGAACATCAGCCAGCTTGCTCAGCATGAGCTCACCCATCCAACCCCACAGACTGTGCATGTGCTGAGATTGCTTAGGGGATTCCCTGGCTCTCTTCTCTTCTACTGATAGTAACAGTTATGTAGGGAATAGAATCAGTGTTTCAGGGGGACTTGAATTACTTGCTCTTAGATGTACAAGAATCAAATTAATCTACTGCACTCTGTCTACGCTATATTACTCTACATTCAATATTTATCACTGAAACTGGCACCACTGTTCTTGCTTAGTGGTGGATACTAAATGATCGTTGAGCCAAAATTTAAGGAATCTGCTGCGAAGGAATAGTTGCTGTTCATATTTCTTTTCTCTACTTGAGCTAGAAGGACATGATGAACCCACTTCAAGTTTCTCTAGGGAGACCTAAGACTTTCAAGACTCAAATTCAGTCTTCCAATGTTGCAGCAGCAGATAGGCATGCAGAGTTAGAAGCAGACATGCTTCTGAGCATCAGAAATACTACTTTAGGAGGAGGATGTTCCAGGGAGAAATAGCACTCTTGGTGACTCTGGAGCACCAATCCTGTAAGAGCTGCTTCAATCCTCCTTTCTTTTCTCTCTGTCCCTGTATAGTTTCAACATGGTACATCTGTCTCTAAAGTCTTCATCAGCAAAGATTCAACAAAAAATTAAAGACAACATTAGTGTGGGTTAGACACCTTTTGGAGTAGAAACTTATGACCAGCTTGCCTGAAGCACTGATTATTATATCCTCAGCTGTATTACATGTAACTATACCCACCGGTGTAGATATAATGTCTGCTAGAGGCAGACACAGGAAGATGATTTGTGGTTCTCCATAAATCTTGTCTTTCTGAAATCAGCTGGTGTGTTATGGATAGCAAGCTCAGAGGTAAAAGTGCCAGCCGACGCTTTGAGTCAGACTAACAACTTCTGCTCCTGCAAAAATGATTTGCATTTTTAATCACGTTAGTGTCCTACATATTAAGGGCTTGTAGATAAATTATTAAACTGAGCCATTCTATAGACTAATGAACCTCAAAGCAATTATAACACCTGAAAATTGATCAAGTGTAGTGACATTGATGGAAAGAAATTATGGTTAACCACTGTGAAGTTTTCTACCATACGGGAACTTCATTCTCCCCTTAGTTTGTTAGCTGATATAGTGACAGGCTGCTGAGAGATGACAGATTTAGCGAAGGATTTGGAATCTGAACACCTGTGCAGTGTCATGCATTTAAAAATAGAATGTGACAGCAAAACACATCAACCCTCTAACGTCCAAATGGAAACCACAGGGGTTTTTCCTTCAGTTTTTTTTCTGGAGAGGTAGCTCTCAATCATCCCTGCTCAAGTAAACATATACAGCTAAAGCTGTTTTGTCGAGGTCCAAAATAAACGGGAGCAAACTTTGGTGGTAGGCATAGGAGCAGCAAAAACAACCATTTCTTTCCTCCAAATGTTGTTCTGCTGGCGTCCATCTTTGAGGGGTGAAGGTTATTCTTGGTTAGAGGGAACCTGCGTCACTGACAGTATTTGAAGGGATCATCTTCACTTCCCATCTCTAATAGTATCCTTGAAGCCTTAATCAAAACTAAAGCGCATCATCTTGTTTTGCTTTCCTGCTCTGCCACTGAGCCCAGTGCAGCCTTGCTCGCCCCCAGAGTGCTCAGCTCTGGGAGCTCTGCAGGCTGGGAGCGAGGCAGCGAACCCAGCTCATCCCCTTCCCATTGCAGAGAGGTAACCTTCCAGCATATCTTTTCTTCAGCAAAACAATTCTTTTTGAAGGTCAAGTATTTTTACTTCACATGGGGTGCAATAATTCTGAGAGGGTATTTTTGCCTCTTTTCTGCTGCAATCCTATTAATTGTCTTAAAAAGAGCAATCTCAGCAAAGCCATTTATTCAGTGTTTTGGACATCAGTTCTGTGTGATTGTGTGACGGGGAATTAAATAAGGTCCATATTTAGCTCATCTGTGTTCTCATTTATGTATGAGATACTTTAAACAGAGATAACAGCTATCACACATGAATGGGCTGCTTCTTGAAATCAATGATATAAATTAGACTCCCTGTTCAGGAGCATCTGGCACCCTTAGAACCTACTTCATATAATGATATCTCTGTTTATTAAAAAGAATTATGTAACAATATGGTTGATTCATTTCAATGCGATTGGCTTAGCAACTTAATTGGACTATGCAGTATACCAGGGCAAAAAAATATATAATAATAATTAGCTCATTCATCTGTGGATGACTGGAAGCGCTGCATAGCACGCTCGGCTTCTTTAAAGGTGTGCAGTCATTTGATCCTGCAAGGAACTGAACCTTTTTAACACTCACAGAAGCCTCCTTCACGTTTTACGGGGCTGCTCAGCACCACACTGATGTTCAGACTCCGAGCCCCAGTCAAAGCCCACAGAAACCAGCAAGAAGTTTCCTTTGAACTCAGAAAGCACTCGATGACTTCGTGCAGATAAAGGAACTTTCCTTGAGAAACAGCAGGACAAAATGTGCCTTGAAGAATAAAGCAGGTTTTCCCTCACTGCGGTCTCTCTTCTCCCTTGAGCTGAAACTCCCACTTTCCAACTCCCAAATGCTATTAACATACCGGAAAATTAGCATGCGGCAACTAAGTTTTTATATTCATCCTGGTGCTAAGTTTTATTTCCTCTCTGGCCAGGGTGACTACTTACACATGAGAAACATGCTCTCACAGCACCGTCTGATTGCTTTATGAGGTTACCACAGCTCAGCTGTGAGAAAGCAGTCATTGCTTTTGTTATCGATGCACCTCGTACTAACACAAAAATGAAGGAGTTATTTATGTTCAAATTACTTAATATCCAAACAGTGCTTTCAGAATGTCATTTGACAGCGATTCAAGGAACTTTCGGGATCCTCCGCTTTATTTTAGTTCCAAATGCGGTTTGTTGTGTCAGCCAAGAGACTGTTGTCTTGGGGCCAAATTCCCCTTAAGTGGAATTATTCACATCGGCGTTAGTTGTTTCTGTACTCTAGTTTTACACCAATTTAAATAAAATTAGAGGTTTGGATGTGGATTTCTCTGGTGTTTTTAACTTAAGATGCTCTTAGTCCCAGATGATTCTTCTTTTTCCATTTCTGTAATTGAACGCCAAATTCCCCATTGCTCTCCCACCCCCAAAAAAAAACCACACCAAAACAAGACAGAAACCAAAATTAAAATCAGAGTAAGGATTTGATTTGAAGCATAAAAGAAGAAATAAGGCTGAAATTCCATACTTATCGCACCCTGTTGTACCTAGATACTGCTGCACATCTGGTGTGTGAGATAATGCACTGTTTAGAGAATGTGTTACGAACACAGAAAATTGGAAATGAGTTTCAAGTCTTAACGCTACATTTCTTTACTACTGGGAGCAAGCGAGGCTCTGTTTTTCACTCTTTTTGTAGGCTGTGCGATTTGATTCCCTCTGTCTGCTAGATGAATAATGTAAACATGAAGGAAACGAGAAAAGGAATGGTTCTGTAAGAAGTATTTTGTGCAGCACGGCTCAGAAGACTTTTTAAAAATTCCCAAAGTGTATACCAAGGTTTAATTATAATATCAGCCATACAGCACAAAATAAGAGCTGCTCGGTTGAAGCTATGTGTGTAGCAATAAATGCACGTATTTCTTGTTTGGTCATTTATCATATAATGTAAAAAATACAAATAATTAAAACCAAAGGCATCCTTGGCTTTCTGCAACAGAACATCTCAGTACTACCTGATGATATAATTTCCTCTTGAAATGATCACACACATCAGTTATTTGCGTGAGACCTGCAGCTAGCAGACATAAGAAGTCAAATCTGCACCCAACGTGCTTTTGAGATGCTCCTCACTGAAACTTGCCGATGACTGTATTGGTCTTGGCTTCTTGGAGGGAACATTTTCCTCATGCAGCCATGCAAAATGCAAGATCTTTAGAACAGAAGTGACCCAGGAGTAGTACATTTGGATTTGGGCTTTAACGTACAAGAAATCAAATACATCTCTAAATGTAGAACTTCAACCTCTGATTTTTGTAGTACCTACATTCTTCCAAGCTAATCGCTTTCTCTGTGTTGTGAGTACATGGCTGAACACCCTTTCACTGACAATGTGCAGTGAGGGAATTCCCATGGCACAGTATTAAAAACGTGACCTTGCAAATCTCCAAGTCTCCACGCTCAAGTCAATCAACTGCACTACATCAAATAACATTACAAGCCCTGATCTCTGTGAAGTGCAGGCTGGCTGTGACCAACCCCTTCAAGAATGCCCAGGAAAGCTGCCATCCAGAGAGGAGAGCACCAGCAAGCTCTCCTCCTGCCTCCCATCTGGGCTGGGTTTGCCACAAGTAGTGGACATGAGGACAAGGGGAGATAAAGCAACAAAATGAAGCATGCTGTTGGCACCCTGGGGTAAACATCCCCTTCCAAGTATTGGGCAGCAACGAAGTGCACATCCCAATTGTTCAGATATTTCAATCCATTTTCAGCTATTAGAATTTTGGCTGAAATTCAGCCAAGATGTAAGCAGTGAGACACAAGCCACAAGTGCCTAGTCTACACTTACGAGTATCACTCTTTGCTGACTGGAAGGCTATCTGCCAAGATTTTCTTTTCTGGAGCATAATTTGGAAATAGGAAGTCTCAGTTCAGTGATATACTCTATTTGAGCTCCTGTTCTGTGAATGCAGGTGACAGCAACCTGGATATCACTGCGATCCAGCAGTCCTGCTGCCCTTGGTGCAGGACATGCAGGCAGCGAGGAGCTGCTGCACCTCAGATGGGAGCTGGGAAGTTCTCTGCCTGCACCTCCACCACAAGGAATGGGGAAAACAGATTTATTTACGAATTCCTGATCTAAAACCCCTTTGCCTTTCCCTCTGCAGGCAGGACAGACAAGGCAGCCGTTCCTGAAAGGGTTCATCACCGCCAGCCGGCACTTCATAGAGATCAGGACTTGTAACGTTATTTGATGTAGCACAGCTTATTGACCTGAGCGCGGAGACTTGGAGATTTGTAAAGTCACGTTTTTATTACTGGTTCAGTCATGCACATACATATTTATAGACTTTAAAAAATCTTTGTAATTGATCAACTAAGGCAGCGCATTCAATTTTAATACAAGGGATTACTCGCAGTCCCTGTAGAACCACCTTTTGTATGCAGCAGAGGCTGTTTAAAACATTTACGAGAGTTGCTTTTTTGGCTGTCTTACGCTTATTACCAGCTTTGGTCTAGGCAGCAGTTACAGTTGGATTTCCTTCCTTCTTTGATCTCCGTAATCTGTATGAAAAGATGCATTTAAAACAAGAAGAAACACGTGCCTTTGTAAGCCTGACTCCTCACACATCGTCAGCTCTTGTACCTCATGCTCATCAGATCACATCTCATATCCTCCTTAAAATTCTGTTTTTCTCAGCCCTAGTTTGTTCAGTTTTTGAGTGTTAACAAGCAGCGTGAATAATCTGAGTCCCAAACCCATTCATAAATTTTGGTTAGGCTTTGTATACAGATTCAGAATATGGCTACTTAATGAGAAAGGCTTTATTTCAAGTTAAACCTTTTTACGCAGGAATTGAACTAAGCGGTGACCTGTAAGACTTGTTTGTAATTATGGATTCCGGAAAGCAAATCGGAAGCAAATTCATTATCTGCCCAAGAGATCAAGATTAAAATCAACTGAAAAAGAAAAGTCCCCAAAGAAATTTAAACAAACACTGATTTTCAAAAGAGGCACTTTGTTACTGTGCATGGTCAAGACCAGGATCAGTGAAGAGAACGGCAGGAATTTTAACAGAGAATCGTGGATAACAAGACATCATCCAAACTTTTTGGAAACAAAATTCTGCTGGGTGAAGTCAACAAAGTCAACAGAGCCGAGATTGCTCATTGAATGTTTATCCAAACTGAATTCATATTCAGGCCTGCTGAGGTTCTGCAGTCAAAGGTTTGGGAAACAGCACATATAGAAACATTGACTTTTAGAACACAGATATCCACTGAAATATGCATTCTTATTTGCATTATTCATGGTAACACAGGAAAGACTTTTTAAGGTTATGCGTTTTTACAGCCTTTCCTCAAAACACCTTTAGTATGCATATGAAGAGAACGCTTCCTGCTGGCTTGCTTCTAGGATTGTACATTTTCTAGGCTATACATTTTAGATGCGTGTGCCTTGAAAGCACTGTGCTGGAGTCCCATCTCCTCCAGCCCTAGTCTGCCAGTGGGGGATCTATCTGCCTTTACTACTTGTTTCACCAACTGCAAGCACCTTGCCAGTGTTGTTCATTTATTCAACCTGGAAACGTTATTCTGTATATGCTAATCGAAATACATCGACTGCATCCTGTGATGAGGCCAAATTAATATTTGGGGTTATGTGCACGGTAATTTACAGTAAAAGAGAGTTTGAAAGCTGTAAAGATGCACTGAATGAATTCCCTGTTTGATACAGATATATGTGGAGTAAATAGGCTTGAAATTATATTTTTATATGCAAATTGCAGCAATTTGTATTAACGCCTATTGTAGTAGAACATAACGTTACGTCTGATGGAGGCCGTTCTTCCTTCAGATCCTTTTTGTGTTCTGACAGTGCATGCACAAAGATCGTAGACATTAAGCCCCTCTGTAAATCACTGAGACATTCTTCCAGTCAAACCAGGTATCAAACTCAGCTCTCCTCTGTTTTGTGAGCATGTCATGATTTGATTACCTTTGGGCACAGGCCAGATGACAAAACCACTTCTAGTTAAGCCCTGTTAAAAGTCACATAGCAACCAGCTTTCATGTTTGGACCACGCCATTTCTTATGTGTCTCAAAACATCCATTTCCTTTTGGAATTAACATTTCACGTACTTGCAGTGATCTCGAATGAGAGCAATTGTGTTTTCTTTGTTTTCAAAATTAATCCAAAAAGTTGAGTTCATAGATCGATCAATAGGTAAAGAAAAAAGCTGAAGGAAAACGTTTCTGTTTTAGGAAGGTTTTCATTTAGAAAGGATTTGACCAACTAATCCCTAACTATTCCCCGAATCTTCAGAGCACAAACCATTTCAGGCTGAAAGGAATTCTGTTTTTCCTTTTCTTAGGGACACAAAAGATGGCCAACTAAATTAAAAGGGGTTAAAACTGAGTTTAAACAGGACCTTAGAATATAAGTCAGTGTTTCTATCCCGCTGCGTGGTGCACAGTGGCTGCAGGCAGGGCTGACTGCTGATGGCCAAAGGGTAATATTGTTTTACCCTCAAACTTAATAAAGAGGCAGCATCAGTCCGTGATTTTCTCATCTTTAAGAGAGTAATTCATTTAGGAAAGCAGCATGCATGCCTGTGTGTAGGCAGCAATAAAACATCTGGAAGTGCCCCGTGTGCTACCTCATGCTAAGTGGTTTCAAAAGGGAAAAGATTTTAATTTAATTTACAGAACCCCCATGGTCTCTCACACACTGGGGCTGTGTCCACAGCCGGGAGCTCTGACCAGGGGCCGCTGCAGCCTGAGGACAGCGGAGGATCTGCCTCCCAGCATGGCTCCGAGCCTCCTGGCATCCACATCCTGCTGTGGGAAGCCAGAGCCCGGCACCAGGAAAACACCTGGTTTGCATCCTCTGCAGAGGACATTTCCTCCCTAACTTCTCAGAGAGTTAAGCACCCTCTGACAAGAGGCACGCAACAGTGAAAGCTGAAATCAAGTTCAGAAACTTTAATTTTGGAGCTGTCCCCTCACTACAGAGGATGAAATGCAGCAGAGTTTGCAAGCACACAGTACTTTGACAGAGCTTGTAAGCAGGAGAGGGATCAACTTAGTACGTGGTCTGATAGTGATAGGACAAGGGGGGATGGCTTTAAACTAAAAGGCAGGAGATTTAGGTTAGATGTTAGGAAGAATTCTTTACACAAGGGGCAGTGAGGCCCTGGCACTGCTGCCCAGAGCTGTGTGCTGCCCCATCTGTGGAGGTGCTCAAGGCCAGGTTGGATGGGCCTTGGTCAGCCTGAGCTGGTGAGTGGCAACCAGCCCACAGCAGGGGGTGGAACTAGGTGATCTTTAAGGTCCCTTCCAACCCAAGCCATTCTGTGATGGACCCTTTTCATTATCTCCATCACTTCATTGACAGCTTGTTAGGAAATCCAGCCTGCAGCGAAGCAACAGAAAAATCATATGCCTTATTTAAATAATGGCGTTCATTGCCCATTAAAATGTAACTTCTTGCTTTAAAATAGGATTAATTAAAATGTACAAGAATGCAATTCAGTTACATTTTATGCTTCAGCCCAGCGCACGCTTTTCATAACTCATTCCCAGAAGTAATATTCATGGCAGCACAGCGTTCTGAGCCCTGCCGTTAAAAGCGCAAATGAATATAAAACCTGTTCTTTTCAAAAACTTGGCTCCAGTATTGCCATTGTTAGGTTTTTCATAACGTATTACTTTGGCCATTACTGTTTTGCGAGATAATTGTATCAGCGATCTAACTTTTGACAGTATCCAGAGTGGCTGAAAATAGTTTGCTGCAGCACCTTTGTCTTTTAAAGGCCATTTGGGGCTTGTTATTTTAATCCTCACACAGCCTGATTTATCACTTCAAACATCTGTCAGCTGCGCTTTGTCTTGAAATTGATAGTGATAGTGTTACTGATTTTTCAACAGCAGCTGTTGGAGGTTCATTAGTTAGGCTCTCAAAGGGAGTAGATAACTGTAATATTTTTCTTTGTTAATCATCTCTTACGCGCTGTTATAATACAGAGTCTGAAATCTGCTAGAAATCAGCTTCCCCCTGTTTCTAAGTTGTCGGGAGCATCCTTTTATTCCTTTAATCTGTCTAGATTATTAAAACTCTTCCTCATAACGCAGTAAAAAATTTGGATCTGGCGCATGAGGGGTGAGATAGAAAATCACTATGTTCTGTGTCATGCTCAGCATGGAGGAGGTCAATCGGGTTTCAGAGTTCTCATCCAAAAATAAATCAACTCCAAAGAGGAGATTAAGGGCTGTTCTGTAATTGATTTTTAATTTAAAATTTATAGGGCATACAAAACCTAGATGACAACTTGAGTAAAATCAGGTTGCTTTCTAACAGGCGCAGCACTTTTCCATTTATGCACTTTCACCGCCACATAAAATAGTCTTACAAGGTGACTATGACTCTTGAATCACCTCCCCCCAAACACCCTTACAAACCCACCTCTATTCAGGTGCCTCGGTGCCTCCTGCTTCAGGGCACTGGACCATCCGTGGGCTCTCCTGCAGCCAAGAGCATGGCAGTGCTACTACTGGTTCAACAAGCAGTGCTCACCAACAGATCATTACAGTTTGAAATCAGTATCTTAATGAACCGATCTCGGCAAAGGTAAAGAGAAATCTCCCAGGCATTAAAGAAATCAGCAAGAGGGAGAATTATTGACTGTAAAGTTCAACAGATGAAGAGTCAGCAGGTGCTATCTTGGCAAAGGAGCTGCTGGAGCATTCCCATTTTGATTTGGCGTAAGAGGAAGCTTTTGTAGGTTTTAGTCCTGTGAGCTGTCCAGCAGCATCTGCAGGTGTGGTGGTGGAGACTGGAAGCACCTGGGACACCTCACAGGCTCACCAGGTGAAAGAGATGTCTTTTAAAAACAACTATGCATTGGTTGGGATGCTAGATTCATCCTAAAGCACAAGTCTCAGCCCCACAAGCCAGTACTTGCGTCCATCGCGCCAGGGAAGTTCAGTGCAGAATAGACTGCAAGAGTACAGTCTATGGGATTTGAGTATTGAGTATTTGTACTATTGAGTACAGTCTGGGATTTTAAGCAACTGTGCCTCTCCAGCACCGGTGGTGTTCTCTTCTTAACACTGGCCTGGTCCCTTAGCACAGTTTGCATCAGGCGTGTGGCCAGGCCAGTTCAGAGAGAGGGCTGTGTAGGGGCAAAAGGCTGGCAGCAGCTGCTGGAAGATGCCTGCCTGAAGAAACATCCCTGGCACACGTGGGGATGGCCAGAACCCAGCCTGCTGAAGCTGAAACCTGCACGCCCAGGTCACCTTTCATCTTCTCCCTTCCCCTTACCAGGATTAGAGACTGTTCTTGAAAAAAGCCCTTTGATTTTTAAAGTCAAATTTTCAGCTTTTAGCCATCTAACTTCAGAAGTTCCTCAGAAGCCCCATCTAGCTAGATTATCCCATTAGTATTTCAGAGACTTGACGACCCTTTTGCTTGATTTGCTGATGGACAGTTCATCTCCAACACGGTTGAGGCCGCTGCCAAGTAGGTCAGGTGGCTCAGAGCCCCACCACGGCATTTCCTTTTTTGTCCTGAGATCAGCTACGTGTTCTGGACCATTTCACATATGTATATATCTCAACTAAGATTTCTATGTCTTATTGAGACTGAATTAGATATGTTGGTACGGCACCGCTTTTCAGATTGTTCATTTAATGTTCTACCTTACTATTACTGCTCCACCTTTCAAAAAGGGCTGGATGCCTCCCAGATGGCAAAAACTACTTAGAAACACCAATGTCTATATCTAATCAACATCAGACAAAATTGAGCCTTTTTTTTCTACAGACGAACAAGGTACCTATTTTTTATCTCAAAAATCTCTATTTTAAACTTATGGGGAATAAAACCAAGTAGAACAACGTGAAGTCTTCAGCAGCAGAATTTGTGCTCATTTTTTGACAAGGAGCGATTCTCAGAACAAGTTTTCTGTTGTTTCAGCAAAAAGGTAGATCAACGCGACACACAGATATCATTTCAAAGCCATCTGAGCCAGTTCTCCAACTGAGGCTGGAGGGAACACTTAGGGTAAAACTACAAGTGGGGGTTGTGAGAAAAAAATGGCAAACACTTTCCCCAAATATCTTTCAGGAAAAGGAATTAATTGTAGGTTTCAAATGGTAGGCTTCAAATTTTCAGTCTTTGCTTCTGCTCCTTCCTCCTCGTAAATTTGTTTCCTTCTTGAAGTGCTGTTTTAAGTAAAATATTATTTTGCTGCGCTGCAAAGCGTGGAACATTTTAAAGTGATTTTTTTCGCTGTAAAACATGATACTGAGGTTGGAATATCTGTTTTGTTGAAAAATATGCAATGGAGTCATAGTCTGAATTGGAAGTGCTCCCAGTACGCCCGTTTGTTTTAGACTGATACGTCTGTCGGTAGGTTATTTGAATGTTGGCTCAGATTCTCATTAAAGTAAAGACCTGTTACCTTCTCCAGCCTTCAGGTGTACATAGGTGTAGACAGAGATTTTCCCTCTCAGATCTTGGGAGGAAAAAGAGCGAAGCACCTTTCGGTAGGGCTTCCTTCAATCTCTCTATTTCTGCAGCAAGAATGAAAGAGGAACTTGCCATATTATAGTGGGGGAAGGTAGCACTGAGACCGCACATTTGCTTTTATGTTTCCAGTGTCTGTTTTCTGCCTTACCTTCCGTGACAGCCTGGAACTCCTGAAAGGCAAACAGCTAAGAAGTTAAGGGAAGCTTCGGGCTTACCATTACTGCTGTGTCTCCTGCAGGTGTTTTTTATCAGCATCGACTGACTTTCAGACAACGGTATGTCAGAAAACACAAATATTCACAATTAATACACGGATATTAGGTTTGATTCTCCCATTCCTCCTTTTTCTCTGACACTTTCCCTGAGGTGCTGGGGGGTGTGGCTTTGGAGGACGTCACATCGCATCCCACCAGCAGTGCCTCAGTGCCTGGGTTGGCCGTGCTGCTGCAGCATCCGTCTGCAAGGGACACTTCTTTGTAGGATTCAGTTCCAAGCAGAAAAGTTAACGGGCTGCACAGTTTGATCATGAAGGCTTGTTTTTTTTCTGCTGGAGCAGCTTGTCAGTTTGGTGTTAACTACAGGAGACAGGGCACAATTGTTAAAGCAATCCAATTATATTCGCTACCGAACAGGGGATTTCTGTCCCCCTTCCCTGAGTGGAAGAAAGTAACCATAGCTGCATGAGTCTTTAAAAGTTACCAAATTGCAACCCCCTGACGTGACTCTGGGTGTCACACAGAGCAGGGATCAGTGCTGTCTCTCTGCTCCCTGTGAGGTTCTGCACTGCCATGAGGCCTCCGCTCAGCTCCTCTGCTCTGGGCCCAACAAGCCCAAGGACCTCAGCTCCTCACACACCTTGCCCTCTAGGCCCTTCCCCATCTTCACAGCTCTCCTCTGGACACTCCCTAATAGCTTTATGTCCCACTCTGTACGTACTGCCAGGGCTGCCCTTTCCCAGGTGCAGAATGCGATGAAGAAACCCCAGGTGCAGTCAGATATGGGGCTTTGTGTTAGCATTCCTTCATCTCAAGTGAAGTTGTTCTTGTGCTTTCCTTACAACCGAAGTAAAATACAGAAGGCAGTTGCATTTCCTTGGAGCTCTCCTTATTTTCCCAGTATGGGAGCCACATTCCCCACTGTCAGGCCCTGCAAATTCAGGACAAGGAGGAATCAGAGCAAAATCTTACACCTGACCAGAAGTGGAATATCTTCAATTCAGTGCAAGCAACTCCTTGTTTCTCAGTGCAGGGTGGCCTGCACAATCTCTTGTTTTCTCAAGGGAAATACTAAGTTTCCCTGCAAAATTTTTGGAGAAAAGGGACCAATAATCAAAATTTTCCAAGCAAAATCCTACATATGAGTTTGGGTTGCTGAAGATCTGGGGATCCTGAGGGATTTTTCTGTGTGGTAACCCAGGGTGTTAAGTCAAAGCTTTTATTCCTAGCACAAGCTGCAGTGGTAAGAGTCGAAGCACAATGGCAGCACATATGCTTATAACATCCTCCAAAATAAGGCTGTGACGAGATGGAACAAACACATCTCTTTCATGTAGTCCTGCTAAAAGAAGACGTTGCTTAATTCCTAAATTCCTTGAAGCATTCCTGACAGCAGTCACATCTGCTGCCATAAAACCCATCACGGCCTCTGCCTTTGGGAAAAACGTGTTTAATAATCAGTAAAGTTCAAACTCAGCTTGTTGTGATGAATTATTAGAGCCCGTCATCATTTTCTTGCTAAAAAAAAAAAAGGCCATAATGGAACACAATTTTATGTTTTTCCATTTAATTGATGACAGTCTGAGTTTTTATTAATCTTTCTGGGCTCTGGTGTAAGATGCTGAAAAAGCTAATATGAGATCATTGTATCTTGTTAATGCGTGTGCTTTGCAAAATTGATAAGGCCCGTCAAGACATAAATTATTTAAAATTTGATAAATGTGTTGAAATCATTGAATTTTCAAACAGATAAAGCAGAGCTATTTCTCTTCCTTCTCTCCCCCCATTCAAAGTGAGGTTTTTGTGAAGCTGCTCAGGGATTCTGCATTATTATTGCAGCAAGATGCTGAAATTAGCAGGAGGAAGCCAAAGCGGTCGGTCTCCTATGCAGCTACAGCAGTGGCACGAATAGGAACCCTTGTGATGCAGCATCAGGGCCGGGACAAGTGGAGGGCTCAAAGTCTGCTGGGAGCTCCCCAGGATGAGTTTTCCTCACTGGTGAAACCCAGGGCAGGTGAAGATTGCTGCAGTCCACCTCCCTCCTACCACCCCTTCCTCTTCCTCTGCGGGATAAACTCACTGCAACACCAGCCAGTGGCCGAGTAGGGACTTCAGCTCTGCTTATCCCAACAGACCTATTTATTTCAGCTAATTGCCGACAGTTTTTAAATGATTCCTGGCAGGGGTGAAGCCCTAGAAATGATTGCTGGTGATTGATGACTAACCTGGATAAAATCCCCAAGGCACCCGAACTATTAACTCTTGCATGGCTACGCTTGCTTTCATTTAGTGCCTTGCCCACAGAGAAAGGCGTGGGAGCAAATTCCAGATGAAGGAGCACGAGTTTAACTGTGCAAATACAAAAACACAGGCTTTTCCAACACCAGCATCTCTTCAACACAGGCTAATTTCTCAAAAATGGTTCACGGGAGCATTATTTAATCCTGTGCCTCTCTGCAATGATCAGAATCATTCTTGGACGAGAGCAATCACGATCGGTCAGAGAAGTGCACGGGAAGAACCAACGGTTTGAAGTTTAAAAACACACAAATGTTCACCATGTTATTCTTTGGTTTGAACTGTTCTTGTGTTTTATGTACCAAAATGTAAGAGCAAGGTGCGTCATGGATTCTGTATGTCTCAATGGGTCCAAGATAATGGCCCTCACTGGAAAACATCTATGGTCTAACGGAAATTTTGGGGTAACTGGGTGACATTTTACAGCCTCCATAATACAGAAAATAGATTAGCTGATTTCCTCCGCTTGGAAATTGATGGTTTGGAGGGAATGGGAAAATGCAGGTGCAGCAGAGGAGAACTACAGCAATAGCCATCTATTTAAATGTATATACTCACTTCCCTAAGCTAGTATTTTTTTCAGATACCCTACTAGCAATATTTTCCACTATAGAGAAGCATTATTGTGAAATGGGAAGATGCTGAGGAAGCCATTTTTCCAGCGTGCGCTGCATTCTTTTGATACAGATTTTTTTTTTATTTCCCGGAAATTGCTAACCAAAGTGAATAAAGTGGGCATTGGCCCAACCTTGCTAATAGCAAAAAGCTGTCATCGAGTGAAGGGCCTCTGCAACGTGTAGAAGAAAATGATGTGTTAAGCGTTCGATTCTCTCACTGCAGGAAGCTTTATTTAAAATAGAAAGAAATCCTGCACACGCACAAGAAAAGGTTTTACGTTCAAAAAGGACAAATATTATTCACATTTCTGAACAATGCACCCTCATTCCTGCTCCGGCGCTAGGCACTGAGCAGAAGCAGGCTCTTCTTTGTTAGCCATCAATTATTGAACGTTTGCAGAACAACACATTTACTGTTTGGGGCTTGTCTGATTAGGGACAAAGTCCCTTCCCTGCAACTGATTGTGCTGACAGCTCAGCCCCATTCCTTCAGCCAAATGAGTGACACAAGGCAGCAGCAGGGCAGAGTCAAGAACGAAGGCTGCACAAGACTGGAGTCCTACAGTCCGCAATCTGTTCGAGAAAGGAGGAAAAAACTGCTCATTTTGAGTAAGACCCAAATTGTAGCGGTGCTTATTTGGTGCTATCCATGCCTTAAACGGGAATATTGCATCGTCGTGATTCAACACCTGAATGATGGTGTGTTCATGTACTATGAAAGCTATTTAACTGCCACCACATCACCTCAGCTGAAGCAGCTTGTTTGCTGTGAGCGTGCCAGCTGTTCATTCACTGCAACACACACGTAATTAAAAGCCATGGCAGTGGTTTAGCATGATACGACTCTGCACTTCCACCCTTCGAAATAATTTCCCCCCATACCTCGCTGATGCGACAAACCTAACTTGTCTGAGCATACATCACTGCTTCCCATCCTGCAGCCGCTCTGAACCTCATGCTACATTTTTCTTCTTTTTATATCAGAGCCTGCTGCAAAAAGCACTTGAGAAAGCAGTGCTCTGCTATCTCATTTGGAGTGAGAGCCCCCAGAAGAGACATACATTGAGCATTACCAGTAGCACATGACTCAGCGCCCTGTAGATCTCTTTGTAAAAGGAAGGGGAGAAAAGCCAAAGAGCCATAGCGTGGCTTTCAGTAAGCACTGCAAAAGAAAAGTAGCCCAGAAGGACAAGCATGATGTTCCTGTGCCCTTGCCAAAGGACAGGCACAGCTGAGCGCAGACACAAGCAAAGTTAGAACCTCCTGTGTGCTGAACAGCTCTGATTCCATCTATTTCTCCTTCACATTTCCAGCTGCTCCCAGCTCAGTTACTAGCAGTGATACCGACTACAGGCGCCCACATCTTCATGTGGCCACGAGCATTTCACACATGGAAGGAGGCGGCCATTTAGCCACGCAGACGCTGATGAACATTTTGGGTATTTCAGCACTAGCAGAGCCCCATCTCCACTGGGATCTGGAAGCGCAGCAGTGCAGCTTCTCTCGGAGCAATGAGAGGCCTCTGGTCGGGTTGGGGTGAAGGACAGGTGAGGGTGTGCCCTCAGCGCCTGCTGCTCTGAACCCAGCCCTGGCTGCAGCTGGGAGCTCTCCCTGGCCAGCTGCTGCAGCTTCACCCAGCTGATTTTGAGCATGTGGACTGGCTTAGAAGTGGCTGAAGAGCCATGCATAAACATGACATTGCTTCACTGAGAACTTTCCATCACCCTGACAGCTTCCCTCAGCATCGTTATGACAGCTATTTGTGCGGGTGCAGATAAGCATCTGTCACTGCTTCCATTAGGATCTCCTATTTTCCCAAGTTCATAGCTCAGCCATAAAAAACATTGCGTGGCGGCAGAAACCTGACATACAAGGTCTCAGGCTGAGAGTGATCACTGGTGCCTTTTTTCTCCCTCTCTAATCTGAAGAAGAAAATAATTTACTTATGTGAGCCACACCTGACCCCAAAGTATGGATCCAGCTGCAGATTTGTTTAGCAATGGCTGCCTTTCAATACTCAAGTAAGGTAAAGCCTATCTCGACTACTGCATTAGGGAAGATCAGGAAGAATATGTGGTAAGGTGGATTTGGGCTCTGGTTTCAGTCTGCTGGTAGAAAACAGGAAAGGACTAATGGTTTTGGAGTTCCTGATCTTAGCCAGGTAATTAAATGAAAATTGAAGATGATAGGAAACGATGATTGAATATGATGAAGTGCTAAGAACTACAGGTTCCTTTGGTGTCATAGCAGCAGAACAGCAAGCCCAGCATTACTTCTAACATTTTCTCTTTGAGACAAGCACCCCACAAAGCCAGCATCACCCAGCAAGTGAAAAGGATGGCATTCGCTCCCTGTTTTGGCTGCTTTAAGCAACCTTCCACCCCATAATTGGTGCTGTGGTTGCCTACTAATTAGTGAAAACTGCATCCCAGTGCTAGCAATGCTAGGAGTCCACCATACAGACCCTAGCTCTGCAGAATCAGAGATGAAAGACCAGCAGCATTTTGCCAGGAGGAATAGCGGGGAGTATTTCACTGGGGTTTGGACCTGGTGCAGTACCATTCTTTCCCTATTAAGCTGCTTTGCATTCTCCTCCTGCATGTGGTAACATGCTGGTTAATGATGAATAAAGCAGCTGAGAATCTCTTCTTTGTACGTGAAGATTCTGGTATAAGCTTGACGGGAACAAACAGAACGAACATGCAAACACATTTTACAAAACTCACATTCAAGACTTCAAGGATGTTTAAAGACAGGCAGATGTTCATTTCTAGCCTGTGGAAACAGATCCTACTTCTGACCTCTCCAGAGCATGCTCTAGTTCTGTATTTTCAACAGGGCTCCACTCTCAGAGTGAACAGGAAGGCTAGACACAGGCAATATGCCTGTGCATTAAGTTGGGCATCTGACGCTTACTAAGACACATCTTTTTGAAAGCTAACATCTTCCTGTTGATACTGGATGTAGTAACATGCTTTCTGATTGCAAACTGTTTTGCATTAGACTTCACTTGGCCCAGTCATGTTTCTGAAAAATGGTAAGTTGTGCTCTTCAAGTGGAGCTGCTCAGCCCTTCTTGAAGGCTTGATGCTGCCATATACAGGCAGCTTAGCACCTGCCTCCAGCACACCAAAAACCATGATTACTTTCAGAATCTGCCACAGACTTGGGCGAGAACAAACATACAAATGCATAATAAGCAATTTTAATACACGCAGATAACAGAGTTTTAAGCCTAAAGCATTTGGGTTAAGTAAGGAGAATAACAAAGCAGAATGGAAAAGTTCTGCTTTTCTCTTTCACTCTGTCTTTTAGCAGGCGTGCCACTTTGCTGTCTGCAGTTTTCTTGCATCCTTAGGCACGTTTTTATCTAACACAACCGTGAGAAAAACATGCTTGCCTTGCTTGACGCGTGACAGTCCTCAACCTGTCCAGAGATTTATGCATTTGTTCCGCTGGATGGCTCCTGGTGAGCTTTTTGCATCTTCTGTAAACTATTGAATAAAATCTCTGAGATTTCACGGGGCTGCATAAGTTACTCATTTCTGTAGTCCACTAGAGTGATACAAAAGTAAATATTAATGCCTCCTGTTGTAGCTTGACTTTTTTCTTTTCGCACTTCATACAATTCTTTTTCTGTTTTGGAACAGGTATTTTGTGATGGCAATCAAGTCGTGCAAGCTACAGATGTGCTGGACTGGGAAGACAAGGATGCTGCAGAGACATTGGTGGACAACGTGGTCCACTCCAGGATCATCAACCCACTACGCCTGTTTGTTAAGCCATCCCCAGTACTGAAACACGGCCAGGTGTCCTACTCGGACAGCATAGAAAACTTTTGGGATTGGTTGTCCAACATCACGGAGGTTCAGGAATCTCTCGCACGAACTAAACGCAGACCTATAGTAAAAACTGGGAAATTCAAGAAGATGTTTGGATGGGGCGACTTCCACTCTAACATCAAAACTGTCAAACTGAATCTCCTGATCACAGGGAAAATCGTTGATCACGGCAACGGCACCTTCAGCGTTTATTTCCGACACAACTCCACAGGTCTCGGAAACGTTTCTGTGAGCCTGGTGCCACCTTCCAAGGTGGTCGAATTCGAATCGTCTCCACAGTCAACTCTGGAGACCAAGGAATCCAAGTCCTTCAACTGCCGCATCGAGTACGAGAAAACAGATCGCGCTAAAAAGACTGCCTTGTGCAACTTCGACCCCTCAAAGATCTGCTACCAAGAGCAGACCCAAAGCCATGTCTCCTGGTTGTGTTCTAAACCATTCAAAGTCATCTGCATTTACATCGCTTTTTACAGCGTAGATTACAAACTGGTGCAAAAGGTCTGTCCCGATTATAATTACCATAGTGAGACTCCATACTTGTCCTCTGGCTGACACAGTCGTGACTAACTTGTAGAGATCCAGCGTCAGTCATAGAAATAAGCATCTCCATCAACCTTCTGGAGAGGAATATGTTTTTCCTATCAGGTTCAAAAGTCTTTAAAAACTGTAGCTGTGTTTGTGCTGTATCGTAACTAATCAAACTGTTTACGTAACGATCACTTTCATTTGAGACCATTGCATTTCAGTATTCTCATCATTCATAAGGGAACTACCATGCAGATGTGATTTAAAAAAAAAAATCAAAGCAAATTATGCCTGTAATGACCATTGATCTTCAAAATCAGTTTTTTAAAGTACACTCCAAGGCAGAGAGGTTATCTTTCACTTGAATTGGACAACACTTAGCAGGAAATGGTCCTCTTTCTCATTGGGAACCTTAGGAGATGACAATATAAAGAACAGGTTATAAAGATGACACTCAGCTACTTCCATACAAAATCCAAATGAACAGCTCTCCCACTAACCTCATAAAGAATCAAGTCCAAATGTGAAAAGAAAGCATTATTTTTAAGGGGGGGGGGGGAAGAAAGGAAAGTACATTTCTATGAGCTGTAGTAGTTGTACATACTCATTGAAGTGAAGAGTGAGTAGTTCTTCCTTCAGACTTCTCATCCATGAATACGCAATGATGTGATTAGATATTGATGAGCTGTAGTTCATTAGGCCCTCCAGGTGTGCAGGTTTGGTGTACATTTCTTCCTTCCATCGTCACCAGTGGTTTTGATCATTCTCAAGCGTTCACACATGCACCAGAACTAGTTTCACAGTGACTGAGAGCATACATACCATGGAAAAAGATAATCTCTGTTTAAGTCTGAAAATGGCACCAGCTTCCGCTGGAGGGAAGCAACTATCTTGCTTCCTAGGCCTCAGCACCACGTTGTGGCAAGGGAAACCCATCAGCAGAAGGAGGACGCCTGAGTAACACAAGTTTTCCGCTTAACCAGTTGTCTTCCTTAGCACTGCATATTTAAGATCAACATATTAAACAATGAAAAACAAAGAGGACGACAAGAATCTATGCACCTTCACCTCATAGAGCAGATTTCCAACAATTGCTATTGGCATAAAATACTCCTCTGGACCAGCACCTGTACGGAACAGCATTGCTCCTCGCAGGTCGGTGTGACAGCGGAGGGGCCGGCTGCGGTTTTGCTTTGGTAGGACAGCTAGCTCCAGCAGCACAGCTTCAAGCACAAATTTCTTGCCAGTTCTTTAGCTATTGATTTACCAATGCTCAGTCTGCTATCACAGTCCGAGATCACAGGCCCTGTAGAAAAAGCTAGCTTCTATTACCCGTAATCAAACTAACGTGCAGGGACCAAGAAGCTATGCATGGCTTAAATGAAGTCCTGTTAAAATGCGTGGCTCGAGTGGTGCGTACACCCCGACAGCTCAGAAGGACTCACGAGATCAATTCCGATTTCCTTGGTAAAATCTCATAGAAAAATTCCCTGTTAAAATATGAAAGTAATGATTAATTTGTTTCTTCTTCAGGTGACCCATCTAAACGTGTGGTTTTGTTTCGCCAAGAACCTAAATGCTTTCCTTCTTTTCATAGAGTCCCTCCCGTTCTAAATAATGTTTTTGAGTTTGTCTCTTACTGTCGATTCCTACAAGGTGTTCTACTTTGTATTCTGTATAGCGTGTCCTTGTTCGAGCTGTATATAAGCTTGGATTTATTGCTATGAGTTCAGTGTCTGGTGCTTTTGTAACTTAGCTGTAAGCCATGATTTTATTGCCATGTATTTTTACTCAGCACTGTAGGCAATTAAAAGAAAACCCTACATGCTATTTATTGTAGAGTATGTGGAAACCATGTATGTATATACACTTGAATATGTGTACATACACAGAATATATGTGTACATGTATTTGTATGTAAATAAAGAGGGTTTGCTAAATCTGTCACTCACTCGCAGCATATTTGTTGGTTGTTTTCTTTTTCCAATTTTACTCGGTGTCTTTATGGGGAATAAAAAATAAAGCACAACAACACTAAGACACCGCAACACGGCGCTGAATGCTTTTGCCAAGTGCCATTTGTCCTTCTGTGAGACATTTAAGTCTGCACTACAACAGGCGGAGTACGTTCAGTAGCATACATGAGGGTCAAGGAAGCGTGCGCGTTGCTGAACGCAGTCACGAACCACCTAATAATTAAGCAAGCACCCCAAAGGCCACTGAAAGCACAAGAGCTGCTTTAGAGCCTCAGGGCCTGTGCTACAGCAGCCCCCAGCAGCAGCATCTCACCGCTTTCTGCGTGCCACGCGTGATGCTCCAACCACCTCCTCCCCGAGCTTTGGCACAAGATGACAGCCACGCCACAAAACTCACCGTGAACCGCCGCGTTTTTTTCCAGCCGATGCTTTAAAAAAATCAGCTTAAAAGCATCACGGTACACTTTCTCAAATCAATTTTGAGAAACTGACTGCAAGGAAAGACTTGTGATCTGATTGCAGTCAAAGCCAGGGGAAAAAGAAACCGTTTCAACCTAGCAGGCTCAGCACAACGTGCGCCAGTGAACCTAACAGTATAGCTTTGCATGTATTTAAATACTTATTTGCACCGATATCAAGTCCTTACCAAGTGTGCCTGTTGCTGTTCTCCCCATCACTTGGATATACACCGATAAAGCTAGCAGCGACAGGCAAGCGATGATGCGCACCGGCGTCAGGCGGCTCTTTTTCCTTCAGGCAGTACATCGTACATAAATGCAGGAACCACAGGCATTCACATTTTATTTTTAATCACTTCAATGAACACGGAAACCCCTGAACAATCCTGATGTGGCTGCAAACACTCTCACAGCAACGAGGCGAAGGCGTTGGGTGCAAATCAGCATCCCGTGCTGCCCTTTCTCCCCCGTCAATCACGTGCAATTCAAGGACGATGGAATTTGATGTTTGTTTTATGCTCTGTTGACCAGCGTAATCTGGATAATGTTTTATTTATAGTATAATAATGATTTGTCATTATCACTGTTCCTATTCAAATATGCACAGCAGAAAAGACAATAACGAGTCACAAACCAAGCAGCTCAATGAAACGCACATCACTCAAGTACACTTCTAGCTGTAGGCTGTCTCATCTGAAAAAACAGGTCCTGCCATTCCCATCTGTGCCTCATGAACACCTCAGACATCCACCAGAAGCAGTTTCCTTCCTTCGTTTCAATACAGAAAATAAAATGTTTCTAATGGACTGGCAACAGGCATTGAAATGTACTGAGAGAAGGCGGTACCGCGTTCATCACTGACCAAGAAACCCCTACAAATTAGTGCAATTCCTTCCCAGGTTACCAAAAATCAGAGCCAGAAGCTGATATCGTGTTGCTGACGGCCTCAGGTCTCAGGAGGCAGCGACAAGGAGTTCAGCCACGTGCTCAGCTCCCTGCAGCCTAACGACCCCAGCAGCGCCAACGCGTGCAAGGAGCGCACACAACCGAGGTAACTGGATGGGAAGAGCGGAATCATCGCAACGCATCCCACTTCAAAGAGCCCTCAAAGCGAGGTCGGGTTCCACTGAACCCGGGTCCAGCACCTGCTCAAGTTTGCATTTGGAAGTGACCTGAAGTGGACGTGATCGCCTGGGCGCGCAGCAGCACCGTCCTGCAGAGTGCTGCCGTGGTTGCCGAGCATCGGTAGGCTTCAGAAGCAGGTCTCCAGCTGTAGGTACTCTCCAGGTGGAACCCTGGAAACTGAGACTGAATTTGGTAAGCAAAAATTCACAAAGAACGCTTTACCTAAGATGCAGCTCAGCACAAACCCATCCGGGTGCTGGGATGCAGAGGCAGTGCGGGGGATCCTCCAGGCGGTCATCGCACCAGAGCCTCAGCTCGAGGTCAGGCCACGCCAAGAGCCAGATCTTATTTATGAAAGCCATACAGGGGTCAGGGTGCCACGCTCACCCCTTTCAGCTATCCAAAAGCTGCTTCTGAAGCACTTGCTGCGTGCCAATGCTCCCCTTGCAGCTCTCGCTTTGCCTGTCACTGGGAAACAGCACAGTTCCATTACCACTGATCCCAGACCATCACCTCTCGTCCCAGCTTTCGCTCCATATACCTGCCCTTGGCTGCTGTACATTTTAGCCACCTCAACTGCAAACCCAGCTTCTCTATTCTCCTGCCTCATTCCCAGACCGCATGTGGCCCTTTTGTCATTATGCAGCCAATTAAGTTTTGGCTACCTTATCTTAACAGCTCCAAATAAGCGGGTGATCTTCCTGAAAGGTGATACATTATAATTGGCTCCAAATTGGCAAGGAAGGGAACAGTGAAATACGAAGCAGTGAGGTTATTTGCATTAGCCCTTAAGGTAAAAATGGGGGAAAAAAAGAAGCACAAAGTTATCAGTCATCTTCCAGTATTGTAAGATCTGTATCATCTGCTACAGCCAATGCCACTTCCCAAGACACAAGACTTGGGATCTTTTGGTGTGGGGCTCCTCCAGTTGACAGGGATGCTGCCAGCTCCAGATGTGCCACCAGCAGCAGCATGCCTCACTGCAGTTACACAGTTAAACAATTCGTTTAACAATTATTTTCTCGTAGCCTGCCCTTAAAAAACCATCCGTGCAGGCTTTCAGAACATACCAGGCTGATTTTAGCTCAAATGCTTCAAAACTGGAGCCGATGCGTTCCAGCTTAGCGAGGCCCAAGCAGTGAGCTGCCTCCGGTCTATTTCAGCCAGTACAACTCAGTTCTTCCCCCATCCCTCGGGTTCTCCCAAAGCACACAGCACAGCAGCAGGTGATGCTGAGCAGACTCGCGCTGCTGCCTTCACATCTCAGGGTGGGATACTTCACACAGATTTCTGGGGAGGGAAACCAAGGGATGAGTAATATTTCAAGACGCCACACTGAGGATGATGAGCGAACCTATTTAGTCATCATACTGTACTTGAGAAGCGGATTGAAATTAAGTAGCCTTATGTCGGATATATTTGACGGTGGCGTTTCTGACTTCCATCACTGAAGATTTGGATTAGCCCAAGAACTCCAGGGAAAGAAAGGAAACGACGCTCACCTGAACGGGAGGGGACACTGGGTACAATGGCTGCTGTCTCTGCTCCCAATTCCACCTCCTTCTCCTGGCTTTCACGCAAAGAGCAGACCAAGCACAACCTGACTGCTCAGAGTGACAGCAGCACTGTGGCTGAACAGCACACAGGGCAGTTCAGACTGTGTCCAGATCTGAGTGGCAGCTGCCTTTTCATTTGGCCAAGGGAGTGGAGAGAGGGAGAGGTGTTTTGATACATCACACCAGTTGCCTTGAAAACAAGAAGAGCCCCCTACTTAAAACACCAGTACTGAGCGGTGTTGCCAGAAGCAGATTAATTGCAGCTTCCAGGGAAAACGGAGCTTATTTCACACTGACTTTTATTCCCACTTGAATTAAGTTCCTTACGTTACGCTGCCTCATTTGAATTTTTTGAATTGGTTTTGCATAGTATCATTTACTGATGTACTATCTTTAATTACATAACGCACATACACTCTCCAGCTGCATTATTAATGGGAGCGTTTTTAATTAAACGGCTCTCAGCATAATATTCAGTCATTAATTTCACATGTTGGGGACGCGGAGAGATTCCATTGCGATGGTCGGGGGAAGTTTTGTACCTTAGATGAGGAATACTTCCAGAGCGATAGCTTTAGAGTGAAGTTGGAAATCATTATGAGCACTGAATTACCCTCTCAGCAGCTGGTGCCACAGTTCTGCTCTGCTGGGTGTTATCTATTCTTTGGCTGAACTACTTTTGCTCTCCAATGCTTCACCGCTGGTAATTTTCACATGCCTCTCACTGGGCTCATGTATATTCCACAGTGAATAATATCAGAGCTCCTTCTTAGGAACAATTTACACTGGGACAGCGCCACTAAGGCTGCTCCTTCTAGAAGAAAAAACTCAGCACCCTCCTTTCTAATTGCACCCCACCCACCTGCCTCTCCTATTCCCATCAGCTACTCGTCTCTGGGAATGGGCTGCCCAGGGAGGTGGTGCAGTCACCGAGCCTGAAGGTATTCAAGGAACATTCAGACTTGTGTTGAGGGACACGGTTTAGTGAGAACTGTTGGAGGATGGTTGGACTGGATGATCTTGGAGGTCTTTTCCAACCTTGGTGATCCCATGATCCTATGACTCTATACTCTTAAGCTTTCAGAGTGTTCCTGCTCCTGGGTTGGGCTTTCCCCCCCCCCCCCCATCATCCAGGTGGAGGGAAAAGGGACCTTGGAAGCCACTTGCTTGTCTTTCTAACAGAGCTCAAGGAACTCGAGAGTAACAGTGCTCACCACACCTTACATGTTCGGTGGATTTTGTGGTGCGCGCCCATTTTCCCTAAAGGGAAAAATCACGTACAAAAATATGGCGGTAGGATTCTTTCTGAGGCCGATCCTGCTACTAGTCTCGAAGCAATCAAGTCCTATCAACACATCGTCTCGAATCTTTGTTTTTGAGTAATTCAACTCTTCCCAAAAAGCTGTTCTCTGACACCTTAGGCTTCAAAACCTTTCCCCAGAGCAGAGAGCAGCAGGCCCCGCACATCCCATTCTCTTGGCTGACAACACACTTAGTTCCTCGCTCTGCTGCCCTACAGCTGAAGTCCTTTGACAGCATGATGCTGTGGCAAGACATCGGCCCCACTCCTGCAGCTCCACCTCCAAGAACACCTGGGGAATGAGGAGGGGAGACACAGGGGCAGCATAAATCAGCACCAGTGCTCCGAAATCTCCTATCAGGAAGGTGAAATCAATCCATCCCCACCCTCCTGGAGCATCAGAAGAACTGAAAGGACTTCTGCTGTGACAACGGGATAGTACACACGGACCTCCAGTGCATTACAAATGGATTTTACAGAAAAGAAATAACTCCAGTGCTTTTATGTGACAAGACTAATTATAAAATATGCCCACATCCCAAGCACTTCGCATCCACGTAACACATTGCACCGTAATGAATATAATTGGAAGTATGACTTCCATCAATATTTAATTAGCATTTGGTGCTAACTCATTATTTTGGCACAATTAATTTGACATCTTGCTATATGGCCGGCGCAGATTTCCTTCTAGAGGGCTGCTTTATTGGTGGGGCACGAGTAGCACCAGACAAGTGCACCTTCCCTGAGGCTTCGGAGGGCTATGAAATATGGATAGTGTGATTGACGTTTTAATCTACTGCAGGATATGAAAACATAATATTGATGCTCAAAATATGCGTGCGTATTTGCTTAATGCATTTCTGTAATAAGGGAAGGATTCTACTCCGCTAACGATTTCAGGAAACAAATCGCGCCGTCCTCGCGCTTCACTCACCGGATCTCCTGGCTCACGCACAGTGATAATTCAGCACAGCAGGCTAACAGGATAAAAGCAGATTTCAGATGGTCACAGAATACAGGGTGATACCTCACTGGGATATATTTTACTAAGCAATCATACAATTGCTTCTGAGTTGGAAGGGACCCTTGAAGGCCACCTGGTCCAACCCCCCTGCAATGAACAGGGACGCCTCCAGCTCCACCAGGTGCTCAGAGCCCGGTGCAGCCTGACCTCGAGTGTCACCAGGGATGGGAAAGCAGGCAAAGGACACCCTTAGCAAAGTGCTCCTCACTCAGGGGATTCTGCACATCGCTGGTAAACGGAGTCTTACAGTGATGGAGGAGGAGAGGCAAGGCTAACAACAGGCCCAGCTGAAAGAAGCTGGCTTATGTTCCGATGTCAAACAAGCTGTTTGCATGCATGTTCTGAACTACCTCGTGCCAGCAGGGTGCCCATTTCCAGAAACAGAAAGGAATTGCTTCCATGGGAAACATCACTTTTTGGTGGGAGGCAGCGGGCAACAGGTAGAGCTGGAAGCAGGCAGAGCCCGCAGCAGTTCTAACCTCTGGTGTGGGCATCTTCATACACGTGCTCAGTTAGGGACTGAAAAGGGACTTCTGTTGGAAAAACAAATGATTGCACTTTCCAAACACTGCTGCAACACATTCAAAGTAGTCATTCTTCGGGAGCTCGACCGGTTTTTAAGCATCTTACAAACTGGCCACAGCCCCCGAATTTACTTACATTTAAGAGGATGGAATGCAGTGTTTAACACAGCCCTAATGATATCACAAATTAAGAACTGGTACTGAGAGCTGTAAGTGAGAAGCAGCAAGATCTGCTTTGAGAGCCGTTTCTCTTCACTTTGCACATACCTACTTGTGTTACTGAACCTAAAACCCTGCGCTTGATTGATTTTCAGCGTTTTCCTCACTTGTAAGGACATTTTCAAACACGTACAACCTGCTTTTAAGAGAAAAAAAGAGCTTTTTAAAATGATTTTCAAGTGAAGGCAAATCTAATGAACGGCTTCTATAACTTTGTCACTTTCAAAGGCTAATAAGACAGCAATATTCATGTCTAGCATGCTAATGCAGCAGAATATCTAAAGAACCACTAACAAATTGAGGAGCAGTTCCAGCCACGTTGACAAGTACCATTTACAACCTGCAGGCTCTCACGTGTCTTTCTCAAATCCCATTACAGGGCTCCAGAAGGACACACATCACGTTAACGCAGTTCTGGGCAAGGAGCAAAGAAATGACTGATCCCTCTGAATTCCTGCCGCAGATCGCCCCGGTGCAGCTGTGATAACTCTGCCATCCACCTCCTCAGAAGCAGCTATTGACCAGCGCTCGCAGCACAGCCAGAATCTATTTCTCAGTGGCGTTCCTCCTCGTCTGCTCCCGCAGCAGCTGTCACCCAGGGGAGTGGGAGCAAGAAAAATCTGCTAGGTGCAAATGGAAGGACGAGCGCTTGGCCTGCAGTGTGAAGGTGCTGCGTCCTTGCAGCTCCAGCTCACTGGAAACAAAAGGGCTTAATGCCTGAGCACATTCTTCTTATCAGTTATTTGATAATGGTATCAGGTATTTACTTAAGGCATAGAAGAGAAACCCAAACTTGAGAAGAAATCTGCAATGGCATCGTTCTTTTGGTTTGCAGCAGACATTCCCACCTAGGACTGTGCCCATGCATAAGAATTATCATGAACAACTTCTCAGCAAATGCTCGACCGGCGTTTTTGCTTCGTACACGGAGCTTACGATCAAGCCAGCAGCGAGCTGAGCGGCCAACTCCAACCATTCAGTGCGCTCACAGAGGTTGACATCACACACTTAGAGAACTGCTTAGGAAAAAGCAAGTGTTCTACTATCAGAGAAAGGTTCTGATGCGACCGGCTGAAGGCCGGCTGTCAAACACAGCTGCCACCAGAACAGGCAGTGACTGGGGCCCCACCAGCTGCTGAACGATTGGAGAAGCACACACCAAGACCCAGACCTGAGGCAGGTGGGCACTGAGCCACCGGCCATACCCAGCCATGCCCTTCCCGTGTCTCTGGGCAGCACACACACATGCAGCTCCGGGCCATCACAGTTACAGACGCTTAAACCCTTCTTATCTGCAGGAAAAGGCAGTTCTGACACTTAAGATTTAGCCTTGAAGAGCCCAATAAAGATCACAAAATTATGCCCGCGCTACTGATATTGCCAGCAATATTGATGGTTCTGTGATAGGAATCTCTACGTACAGCCAAATAAGCTTCTTATTTTTATTACTCGTGTGACCTCAGTGGCACCGAGCGTTGCTGAACCAGCACTGTGTTTTTGTGGGTTTGTTTTTACAGAATGAAACGAGAGGAGGGGGAAAAAAAAAAAAAGATCACGTCAGGAAAAACTTCTGCCTGTAATTCTTGTTATAACACAAACAAGGATTCTTGTTACAGACCTTCCTCTGCCTCTGCACATTCTATTTGCAGAGGCTGGGAGCAGATGTGCAGTTTGCTGCCTGCCAACAAGAGGGAAGATGCTGAACTTTTACCTAGCAAGTTAGCTATAGCAGCCAGCACCTTAAAAGAAGGGCACTGAAATGCATGTTGGAGACCTTACCTCGAACTGTACTTACCCTAACACATTCCTGATAGCTTCTAAAACCAAGTGATGTATCGTAAGGGGGAAAAATAATTAAAAAAAAAAACACATAGAAACCCAACTTGGTTATCATCGCTGAATCAGAACAAAAACATTGCAGCAGAGTCAGTACAACCAGAATATTTCAAGTTGTGAACAACGCTGCCTAATCCCCCCCCCCCCCGTCAGTCTCTCTATCTTGTGATTTTCCAAAACCTGAGCAATTTTCTGTGCTATCTGATGCTCTTCTTGCTTACTGAGAACTGCAGCCACACATGGAACGCGTTACTCGGTTGCTCAGGCTCCACCCCAACAATTCCTGGATGCACATCCAACATTTCTTTCAGGAAAACTCCTCTGGGAAGCCAGCTTTGGCATTCTGCTCCAGCATTTTGTACGGAATATTCAGAGAGGCGAGCGTGACCAGGGCACGCTGCCCCGCTACACACCGCATACTGAACTACACCAGTGACAAGGCGGGGATGAAATATTTGTTGATAAAGCAGCTGAGGCTGCAAGCACTCCATTGCTTTGATGAAGCACATCTGAATAAACAGCCCTTCTGTCGCTTTCCAGAGATGCTGATTTCAGACGCAGACTGCAGCCCTTGCAGGCTCCCCGTGCTCTTGGCAGACCCATTCCTCCACGCACACCAGATCCTGCAGTAGCTTCCATCACAGCCACTAGCACTCACCAGGTTAGGAGTGCTAAACCAGCCACAAAGAGAACACAGCCAGAAGCTTTCTGAGGGTCTACCAGCAAGGAACTAGCCTAATAAGCATCTTATTTCAGATCTGAGTTCATCTTATTTCTGCCTTCTAGGCTGCAGGCCCGAAAGCTGTGGAGAACGGGCAAAATCCTCTCACAAGAAGCTGGTGAGGACAAAGCCACCCTTTGGATCGGTGCTACCCCACTGTCACAAGGAGCAGAGTGCTGAAAGTTTCCAGTAAACCATTCTGTTTGTTTCTGCAAGGTCCCATCCTGCAGCGTTCATTAGGTGCTTTTCTGCATTAGCAGCTTTAAAGCATCTCCTTTGCACAAAACCTGTTTCAGGTGATTATTCTGCCAAATATTGAGTTGTACTTCTTTAAGCTGCTTCTTTATACCCTGCCAATCCATAAGATTTTATCCCGCTGTCCTTTTATTTATGGAGAAAATACGTACTTGCTTGATCTCCGTTCTTTCCTCTGAATGAGCATTTGTATCAGAGGCAAGACTAATTAAGCAGAAACCAAGTTGTGTTTAGAGTTAAAGTACCTGCAGAGCAGCACGGAAAGCTTCAGCTCCTACGCAGGCGAAATACAAGAAAAGCAGCAGCAGAAATATCCTACTGATTTTCAACAGAACTCGTATGATGTGTTAGCACAAATCTCTCCACGTGCGCACATTACAAGGAGGGCAAAAAGGAATGGCACCGAGGAGGTCTGCAGACACCCTAAAAACACCGAAAAAAGCCGCAGAGCAGATGCTCAACATCAGGACTTCTTCGTTTTTGCCATCTTGCAGATTGTTTGGGCTCACAGATCATTAGACACACGGATGGGCTGGGCCTCCTGATGTAGGGCTGCATCCCTACGTGCCCTATCTCCCCCTTAAAGAGCAGCTGAGAAGAAACCCCTCTACAGAAGAGATCTAAGACACCGGGCATGCCCAAATTATTTCTTACGGCAAAGGCATAAGAAAGCGTTTAAGGCATCCACCATATTCCTCCCTGCTCAGCTGAAGATACGCACTTGAAAAGCTGAAAAACACCAACACCCCAAAGAAATAACAGAAACGTGGCTCGCCCTCAAATCTACATTTTTTTAGGAACACTGGAGTCTGAATATGCAAATGATAAGAGCATATTAATTCTCATTAGTCATTCCTTCACAAAGACTAGAACTAATTGGAGAAATAATTTGAGAAAATTGAAATACATGACAGAAAGCATTAAGATTCATTAAGTTCCAGTCCTCTGGTCTGGCAGCTTGTCAGAAGTAGATGTTTGCTATTTTGGCATTAATGGTAAAACACTACTTTCCTCATCTGTTACACAGTTTAACCCCTCCTGCAGTTTGCTTTGAGCTAACTGAAGTTGACGTGATACATTTTCTATCAAAGGCAAGATTACAAACTAGATGAAAGTTCCATCTCCATGTCTTTTAACTGATGAAACTGAACGTGCTGAGCAGGACAATGCCTGAGCCCCACGCTTCAGCAGCAGGCAGGTGGTTTGCTTTAACACGGCAAGACTCGATAAACTTAACACAGCTGGTTCAGAAAATCATATGTGCATAATAGATAACATTAATTTTACAGCTTGCAGAAAGCGATTAACTTAAAGAAAAAAAAAACTGAAGAGTCTACTTGGCAATTAAGGTTAGAACATGTTAGCCTGCAATTAAAACTTCTGTGCTTTAAGAAGTCGCGCTATTGGAATGCTTGGCATCCTCTCCAGAATTTACCTTTGCTAACGGACACGGCTCAGTCAGCTGTGCAGCCAGAGATGTGGGAAGGCAAGAACCACAGCTGCTTAAAATTCAGCACAAATTGCCTCCCTTCTGATTAGCAGCACAAAGTCTGACATGGTGATAGTCACGGAGAAGGTAAATTGCACTGGTAAAACACGAAACTTGCTTAAGATAGGCACAGCACGGACTTAAGCTCATTATATACGTGCCCCTGATTAAACTATAGGATCCGCACTGAAATATTGTTATGCTCCAAACTGCAGGGAGAATGCAACACCAAAACGGGAGCGCCAGGCAACGCCTGCACAGCAATGAGAACAGCCCCTCTGCTGTCCAGGATGGTCACCACACAGACCCGAGCTACAAGTCTGCTGTTCTGACTCAGAATACTCAAACAACCTTTGTAGTTGTTCCGTAAGCCAAGGCCAAGCAAACTCTGCAGAATTATTTTTCTCCAAGCGCAGAATTACGAGTTCACCTGTCATTTATCCTTATTAGAAACCCTAAATTTTACACTTAAAGCATCACCTGTGACTTGAAAATACACAGCCACAGGAACGACACCTCTATTCAAAAGCACTCCTGAATCCTCGGCTGCTTTTCTGTTTGCTCTGCCTAGATGCAGCAGCTCTAGCAGCAGCAGCTTCCATCAGAGCTCTGCACTCCTTCCTTCAGCTTCCACACGTGCATTTCTTCCAGCTTTCTCGGAGTGAACAGGGAGGAATCCTCAAAAAAGACGGCGTAAGGAAAAAAAATGTATTACTTGAGTGAAAAATCAGCAAAATTCGCAGAAATATCACTCAAAAATGCTGTAGTTTTAACAGTAATTAATAGTATCTCCTGTATTATCAGACCATCAGAAAGTATAAAGTTACTTCATGTATAACAGAAGTCGTTTTACCATTAATGTAATTTACTCAAATACAGAAAGTGAAGTTTGTAGCAGTGCGTGCAGTGCTCTTGTTTAAATACTGATTTTAACAAAAGCCACCTAAAACGTGGAAGAACACGAGTTTTATAAGGCCATATTCTTCCACACAAAACATACAGCATCCATGAACTTCAGCTAAGTCAAACAGGCAAGATCCTAGAAGAAACCTAAGCTTCTCATGGTAAAATTAAGAAGTTACTCAACAGCCCCAGCAGCACACAGCTGCAGCCTGGAGAAGCAGCCCATGCACACACCTTGGTTGGAACACGTCCCCCGGGGCTGCTCAGGCTGCACTCAGAAATGCTCATCTTCCAGTGGCAGTAACAGGGACTGAGCTGGCTCTACTCAGCAGGACATGAAGCCGAGCTTTCAGCAGAGCTGGCAGTGCTGCACAGTGAGAGACGCTCCTTGTCTTAGTATATTTTAAAGAAAGAGGATGCACGTGACACTTCAAATGAGAATTCTCAGAGCTGCCCAAGAAAAGCTTAGTGCTAATGTTTTAACTAAAACAAGACTGACTTGTATAGATTACACTGCTTGTATAGATTACACGCCACTGCCAGGAGCCCCACTTAAAGGTGAGTCACTGCAGAGCAACTATCAAGGGATGTAAGGCTGAGGCACACACTGAGAATCTTCCTAGAACCTACACACAGAGAAGTGGCATTCTATGCAGAGACACTCAAGACATCCCTGCAGCCCTATCTGTTACCCAAGCCATCTTGGGAAGAGCTGCAATTACCAACTGTGCTACATTCCTGGAACAGCCAGGTGACACAGGGCAGTTAATTGCATTTATCCCAATGGCCTGCGTTGCTGTATAAACAGTAACTTACCTTGGCTTCATCTTTCCCCAGAGTTCAGTGTTTCCAAATTCAAATGTGCATGCTAACAGTTCTGTGTACTTTATTAACAAAATATCTAAATGGATGAAAACCCGTGACCCCATCCATATGGATTATTCTTACATACCGCTTCATCCATATAAATGGGAGTTGCATTCCAGTGCATGTGGTCATTATAAACCTGCGTTCCATCAGCATAAAAAGGAACTGCAGGTAAAGAAAGAGTCGTCCTCTCAGAAACCACAAGCCTCATTTCATAGCACCAGCTCTCCTTCCCACTGAGCATCGGTTCTGACAGACCATGCAACGGCAGTCATTTCTCAGGCAGGCAAGTCATAAACCATCTCAAAGCGTCAACGTGGAAAAACAGTCAGTGGATTTCAGAACTAAACTGCACCAAAGACTTCCAAAAGGACAGCAGGACGTTTTACACCGGACTGATACGCAGTGCTGGTCAAATAGCTTCCCGAAAGGACAGAAAGGTCGGGAGCCATCAGGAACACGTACAGCAGGGGGAAAAAAATACAAGCCACACAGACACGTTCTGTATAAGTAACAACTTTATTGTAACTTGATGTGCTGAAATGCAAAAATATTTTCAGCAACAAGGTACAAAAAGTATTTCACCATTAACATCAGCTGATAAAAAAGGCTGGATGGTTCGATACAACTGTTTACATATCTGAATTCTCTGAATCATTTCCACCCCAAAACAGGTCCAAGTCATTTCACTGGCTTGATTTCTAAAATAGGACTCATTTATCTTAAGCCTTCAAAAAACAGGTTACAAATACAGTGAAGTTCCTTGCAAAACACTTGAAATAGTGAATTCCCTTTACAAACGTAGTCCATTTACTGTAAGCAGAAGCCAAGTTATGAAACTAAGTCAGTGTCTTGCCAGCTAACGAGCTAAGCTCTGTACTAACAGAAGCTACTAAAATCAGATAAAGAACATTCCATTTGTCAAAATAAAGTCAAGCTATTTTAACCAATTGGAAAATCCAGCATAACTCAACAATATTTCAGGCAGCAATACCTCACATTTGCAATTCACTGTCTTATGAAACACAGTTTCAAATACTGCACGTCATTTTATTCTCCCAAGGGAGAAGCCTTCCCACGAGGATTTAAAAGGAATAATCTCCACGCAGGTCTCCTACTGACCTGAAGAAAGGTGAATTTTGTACTCAACACCCACCGTTGATACAAACATCAGAACTAGAGCGACTTACAAAACTAACTTCATGTCCATGATTATCACATTTTGACACACACACTCAGCTTGTAACAGCAAATATTTTCACATTTTCACGAAATATACCATGATTCAACTTATTCCACGCTTTTTGCAGTTTCTACTGTGAAACAACAGTATCATTTCTCATGGAAACTTAACTGCAGAAGCAGGAGTCGACATGCAACACAGCTCAAAGGCATCACCTGTAACTTTTGTCTCAAGTCCCAACTGCGTATCAAATATTCTCCTTCACCTTTAAAAAATACCTTTTTAAGAAGATTTTGTTTCCTGTTAAATCTTCCCTTCACTGCAACAGTCTCCTAAAAAGGCACCACGTGTTTAATACTTCTGCATGCAGTAAATGGACTAGCAAATAAGGATTGTTTATTGAAGCCTCTTCCACCCAAAGCGTCTCCTTAGGAGAGGTTCAAATGGAAACAAAAATATATATAATACATAATAGCATCTTAACAGCAAATTGAGTCCTTGTTTTTAGAAAGTCATTCTTGACAAAAAAAAAACACCGCACAGTCATACATACACGCACGCACACGCACACAGGACACACATGCAGGGTTCTCCCCAGAAAAGTATGCAAGCGGTGGTTCACATATATCCGAGGGAGTAGTGTTGGCAAGCCAAAACGTGGCACCTTCATACAATATATTCCTTATCTGTATACAAAACTAAGAAAAAAAAATCCTAAGATTTCATCCTGGAAAAAAAAAAAAAACAACCCAAAAATCTGTCCATCGTATTACATAGTTCTCTATCTGCTGCACTTAGAACTGACAATTGATGCTTTGAAGGGCAAGTGTTTGAGATGCAGGGGATGAAAACAAGTCCGACCCCAAAGGAGAGGGTTGCAATTCACGGCCATCCCGTCCCAACAAGACAAGAGCACTGCATGGAGTTAGAGAACAGAAGAGGTGAATAATTAGTGCGCTCACTTAAGAACACAGCAACTGCTTTACCTTCTTCTTAAGAGCTGACCAAACTGAAAACTAGACACAATAAATAACCCCAATCCAAACAGATTGCTGCGTGGTTTGTTTTTCCTCTCCTGTCAGCATCATGTACGGTACGCGCTGCCTAACTTGAAAGTGGACACTTCACAACAGAGATAAGATCACAGCACGGTGTCTGACATTTTTTGGTACATGTGTGCTATTAAGCTTCCAAAAAAAAAAGTCTTCGTAAAATCCTTAAGCTTTCCATTAGATTACTGTACGTTGTTACCTTAGAACAGGCTGAAGCGGACAACCATTGCAGTCCACCTGGTGTGTTAGAGCTGCAAGTTTTCCTGGTGATGGGTACGAGGATATTTAGGTCTAACACGTTACACAGTGCAGCAAAAACGTCACTGTTTTGGAGGGAACAATTATCTTCACATCTTCGTTTGAAAAAATGCTTACGAGACCTTACTTTAGATAAATATTTAAAAATTGCTATAAGGATAAATCTCTGTAAATATATAATTTGACGCCTTACGTGCTATTAAAGTTTCTGGTTTTACACTTTCTCCATGATAAAAGATTTAGCTGGAAGGTAAGAAAACGCATGTTTGGAGATTATTTTGTTAAGAAATTGGCGTGGCCATTTTTTCCAATTTGCCTTTGCTAATGGCCAAAGTATACAAGTATACATTCTTTCCTCTAAAAACTTCATTTAGAGCAATTCCTAAGCAGCTTAATGAAATGAGGATGGGAACAGATTTTAAGGTAGTGAACCATCTGAAATTCCTCCTCTCTGCTCCCTGCATTACTTTTGTTTTTCTTTTTCAGTAGGCAAACTAAAGCCTTTATCCAAACACGATCATAAATTAGGTGAGATCTCCTCCCACTCCCCACTGCTAAACCCAAGCCTTCCCAAAGAAGAAATGCAACACGTCACTACTACGGTAAACTTAATGTAATAACTCAGGAAACGTTTTGAGTGTGCACTACTGCAAACTTCTCCTCTCAACTGTAAACAAAGCTATCAAACACTGAGGATGTTGGTATTAAAGCTAAGGTTCACGTCATAAAGAACTGGCCCGTGACAAGCGTTTTATAAACGTTTCATCCTTTTCACATTATGCAGAATTTCAATACCATCCACAATGCTAGTTCAGTAACTGAAATGCAAGACTGAGCAAGTCTCTGCTTGCCGACACATCCGACATTTCAGGGCGATATTCCTCCTGATGCGTACGAAGCTTCCCCAGGTACTAAGAGGAGCTGAGCACACACTGAGATGGGGAAAGCCTCTCCTCCCAAATGTAACCTTCCACGTGCCTTTTTCAAATAAGCCAAAATATTCTGGTGCTTCAATACGAAAGCTTGCAATAGTCACCTTCAACTGAGTCTTAAAGAGACATGCCTTTCTTTTCTAACAAAACTAAATCCCATGTGGCTGTGGGCATCTGAAAATGTATCTAAAAAGTTAAGCCACAATTACCTGTACCTCATTAAATTCATCAAAAGCAAAATATATATGTACCACACGACATACAAAAGTTACACGTTAAAAGTGCATATTAAGAATCCATTTGGCCCATTTTCTTCAATTTACATTTGGTCATTCTATGCAATCTTTACTTTTCCATGCAACCGTACACGTGGGATCTATTTTCTCCATATACAACACTTCTCTGTTTTCACATTGAACTCTTCGACTCTCGTTCAGTTCTGCATTAAATGTAAACTAGCGATGGACCACAAAGAAACACAAGCAAGAGGTTCATGTTCTGTGTTTCTTTTCACCGGTTGGACAGCTTTGACACACACACAATAAGCATTACAAACTGTAATGAAAATACATTTTCGGGCCAAACCATTGCATATTTGCCCCCACAATGAAAAATAAATTATGTTCAAAGCAGTATATTGCCATAAATAGCCTGCAGGCGTTCGCTGAAGGTAAACAGGCTCTCCCTATACATAGCACCTGTCCAGGGTACATTCGTGCCTCTGGTTCAAGCGCTTTCAACGAGAGGCTAGTTAAAACCTTCCAGTTAGCACAGGACCAAACTATAATAATCTTTTTTTTCTTCTGAAAATAATGGAAGATCCCTTTCAAAAAAATTAATCTTCAGTTATCAGCTTTACTGCATTATGGAGCTAGTGCAATCCTGCAGAGCCTAGTCAAAAAGACAAGGCACGTTAAAAAATAATAATAATAAAAAAATCAAGATACATTAAACTATATGGACTAGAGTCATTGAAGATAATTTAAGGCCTTTCAGTGAATTAATCAGTCTAATTTAAAGCTGAGGATTAAACCATAAATTATCCCTCTGAAAAGCAAACAATAGGCTTTTTCAGCTTCTGTTCTGTGGACAAGGATAACAAAAACTCTTGTTACGGTTTGTGAAAACACCTCTGGACATGGAGGAGTAGAGTCAATTCAATTTCTCTAAGTTCGTGGAAGATTTCAGGACTGTTTTAGCCGTTTGCGTGGAATGCCAAACTGTGGACACTGTGCAGACGCCAGCGCGCGAAAGGCCTCTGCTACTAAGTGAGGGTGGGAGTGGATCATGGACTTCCAGCCTGCTGTTTCCATTATGTCTGTTGCTTGGCTGAAAATAAAAGCATTGAGAATAGTCACACACTTTTACAGACCAAATGCACACACACACAGGTGGAGGAGAGCAGGCAGGGCAGGGTTACAGGAGAAGAGCAGCTAAGCATTACGAGACAAATATTACAGATACCAATTACGACACCGTTGGGAGGCAGCACCGAATGTGGGTACACTAGGACCAACGTGTGCAGTACGCAGGCTACTCATCCTGCCCTACTCAATGCCAGCCAGACCTCAGGTAGGGAACCAACACAGAGCACAGCGTAACACAACCAGCTTTAAATCACACGTGGAAAAAAAGCAAGAAAAATGTTAAGAGGATAACGGGAAGAAAAAAATCGAAGTTCATCGCTGAGAGAAGAAAACCGGGGGAAGACAAGAGAATCTCATTACACAGAAGAACACGTTCCACGTGGGGAAGAGGGAAAGATGACAAGATGAATCAGCTGAAGCTGCAGCAAAAATGAGTAGCCTGTGTACTAGAAAAAGTCAAGAAGACAGATTAGCTGGGTGACAGCAGAACCCCTCACTTAGAGATTGCAGTCTGAGTACCAGTGGATGACAGACACTCGGGGATATTCAACTCTTACTTCAGTACAAGATCCCAGGCCGCATTCAGAATAGCTTTCAGCAGCCACTGTCAATTTTTAGCAACAGATTTCAGCAAGCATCATATTGGCATTCATGAAACAATAATGTATTTTCTCAACGTATTTATATTATTTACAAAGAAGTCGATGCAATTTGTTTGGAAATAATATAAAGCAAAACCATAACATTTACTCTGCACATGGAGAATACTACGCTGGTTGAGACACGTGGACACGGGATAGATTTGTAGTTTGGAACAAACAGCTTAGACACTGATCCCAGATTTCCATTGCTGCATTTTCATCAGAATCTTCATATCGTCTCGGGAAATTGTCAGGCACAAAGTTAGCATCTGATCTCTACACTGTATAATCTCTCTCAAAAAAAAATCTTTGTGGATTTCTAACGCCAGCCTTTAATCTTCTGCTGCAAGTCAATAGAGTTAAGTGCCTTGAGCAATAACACCAAAGTTTGGACTCCTTAGTGCTCAGTCAGTTAGGCCAGGCCCTCTCAAATTACTTCAGTTAAATCATCTGCAATACATCAGGGAAATAAAGATGGCCAGCATCTTTGCTAGCAATTACCCAAGACTGAAGTAAACTAGTTAAGTTCCAAATCACAGGAAAAATAACACACTGACTAGCCCACACTGGTCATAGAGTTTTATTAGTTTTTCTACTAGTACGTCATCGTTTCCTTTCTACCCTACCCTTCCTTTTCCATACCATGCTCATTCACAACATCTGTGAAAACCAAGTTCTTCAGGGAAAACACTATTGAAGTAACTGGTATAGCACAAGCTCTTTAACTGTTCTGGAGATTCCGAGGGCAAAAAGTGAAAACCCTGCTGTCCTCTTACTACCTTTCAGCTTACCACTGTTCATTCTGAAGCCGGCTGTTTTCTATTCCACGATTTACTTGAGCTGCTCTAAGCACATACTGCAATCAGTCCTACAGTGCGAGGGACGTATTCTCAACTGATTTTTGGTGCAGGCATGAGCACTTAAAGAATCAGCTGGATCAAGGGACGTGACTGACCGGTTGTGTGGCCTCAAAAGTATGAGTGCTGGCACACGGGAAGGTTTGTTTGTAGCAACACATTGTCAGAGGCATGAAGAGAAACTGCCCTTCTGTTCTTGCTAATGGTGCAGGCTCAGACTGACCCAAGTACGTCTTGAAATCACCCCAGGTTTGCCACTGTTCCAGGCACAAACCTGGTTAGCCAAGAGAAAATTCCTTTTACTAAGGGCTGATGGCACTTTTCTCACAGCACTGGTACTTCCTAAGAAAGGGATTGAAACCAGCTGTTGTTATGAGCTCGCACCGGAGGGCAGTTAACTCCCCATATCATCTAAAAGGGAAGTCACAATCATAACTGTGGCAGTTATCTGCCAAATCCTACTTTACTTACAGTGAGTGACAGGCCTCAGTAGTGTGGAAATGAAGTAACAGTTCTTAAGATCTGCGGTCTATGTAGCAGTGTTTGTACAGAACATCAGGAAGCGGGGAAACTTACTTGCTATTCCAGTTTTTCCCATCTTTACACCCAAGTTGTCTAAGAACACTGCACCTGTAAGAGAGAAGATGGGCTAACATTGAGCGGCTACGCAAAGCGTTCAGTAAAAATATATTTAGAGTCTCATAAATATTACTTGCCTGTTAATAAAGTCTATTGCTTGTGCTTTTAACTGTTCAGCGCTGTGCAAATCTGCGAGGATAAGAATGTCAGCAACATTTTCTACTGAGAGGTTACTACAGAGTGCTTCCTCACACATGACCTTCAGCCGTTCCAGTGCATACTGATAAAAGAAAAAACTACGCTAATTATTCTTCAAACTTATTCTTTTCACCGTTAGCCCAAAAGCCAGCCCCAGCCATGAAAACACTTGTTGGCTCTCTCAAGCTTAAGAGAGCCAACAGGTAATTCAACATGCTGCATTCGAGTCTTCAAATGGTAAGGCATCAGGTTAGACATTATTAGAACTTGGATTAAAAACAACAAAATAACTCATTTAAGCGTTTTGTTTTCCTTCAGTTTGGTAAAAGAAGAAGAGCAAGGAAGACACACAGGCATTTTTATCAGAACCGTCATCAGACAGGCTTACATCTCAAAGCATGGGGCAAGAAATTAAGCAATGGAAAGCTTCATGAAACCTCTCAGAACAAAAATATACCAGCCCACTTGAAACCAGCTTGTTCTGAGGTTGTTTTTCCTCTCTCTCTGAACTTATTTTTTAGAAAGACCTTCCTATAACTTTGACAGACTACCAGAAAAGGTATGTAAAATATGTTCCCATACTATATTCTGCATGAATAAAATGTGCTTATATTTTGAAGGATGTCATACATTGAATAGGTTTCATTCAGCTGTATACACTTCTGCTGAAATCATCCCCAACCCATTTAATTTAGCAATCAGTTTTCAAGACTGAAAGGAATTTCAGATGCATAAATGGCATGTATATAGTCAACTTGCCACCTAATACATTTGTATCAGTAACTGTACCATGCAACAAACAAATGCCACTGAAGAAAAGTCAAATTCTTGGGCCAACTTTCAACGTTTCTAGACCTATGCGGTTTTCACATCCACTTTTATCACTATACTGCTCCTCAGGATACTTCTATTTCAAGAACATAAAAGTTATGTTAACTCCATACATACCAGGTAATAAAGCAGTGCAATCTCTGGTAATATGCAGAGCACTATTTTTAGATGATTGTTCCGCACTCAGAAGAAATTGAAAGATTTTAAGTGTTACAAAAAGCTGAAGGGATCTCCTAGCTCACTATCTTTATGTCCTGCTATTGCAGACTATTACGTAACTTCATCTTAAAGCATTCTCCAACATCTATCAGCGTCCTCCATAGAAGTCAGCATTCACAGAATGACACTGCTTCACCTTCCCACTGGGGTGTACAGAATTGGACAAAACACTGAGTTTCAGAAAACAAGAGGCTGGCAGTGAGATTTGAAATGAATACATGTGCTAAGTCACCAAAGCCAGGACAGTGTCAGTTCAAAAGTTCTTAAAAAAAAAAACACAATTTTAAACTGCCAAAAAACTACTGGGTTGGCTTACGTTACTGTAATACAGTTGATTTTAAGAACAGGAAGCTTTGCCACTGATGTTTTGAGCATGTACTTACAGAACCAATTTAGAAATCACCCAGGTAGTTTAAGAAATTACCATACCCTGAACTGAGAGTGAACAGGTTACAGATTATACATACTAAAGGGAATACTTTTTGAGTTCTAAGCTACTTATAACTCCTCAAGGAGACACAACTACCCATCCTCTGAAGATAGCTAACTAAAATCTCAATCTAAGCTGTGAAGCAGTGAAAAGAAGAAAGCAGGTATTGCATCAAGTGGTTATTAGAATTACCAAGTTTGTAGGGAAGACAAAGGTCAAAGTTCTGAAGTAGCAGTAACTTCAGGGAACATGGTTTATTCAAATACTTGTATAAATCCTCTTAAGGAATATACAGATCTAGGACAGATTTTAAGATACACTTTTCCAAGTCATAGCAATGGTCCCTACTTTATTTAATTAATTACCATGTATTCTATTTACTATCCATTTAAAGTCTGGAACACTTGTGGTAAAGAAAGAATTATTGACAGATTACTAAAACTTCCACTGATAAAGAATTCTTTTTCCCCTCTTTCTGTATTTCTGATGAGGTCTTTCTCACAGTATTTCAAAAGTTGAAATATATATCAAACTGAAGGAAGATTTTTTTAGAAGGATGTTCCACAAACTATCATCAGTTTTGAGACCTTAGGGGTTAGTTACTTACTTTGTCTGCAGCTGCCAACAAATTGTCGGCCATTTTTTCAAGGTTTGGTGCTTTTCCTGTGTAAATGAATCTCATCATTTCTTTAAAAACTTCAGGGTCTACATCATTTATTTCCACACGGTTCTGGTAAAGGAGAAAAATGGTTGTCAAAAACCTCTGGAATTCTGCTATGTCTTTGAAGCAAATACATCAAATATTATCTGCATGCACATCATGTTATCACTTCACACCCATCATACAAAATCCTTACACTTTTAAGCTAACATTCTACACCATTAAGCAGAAAGTAAACAGTAGTTCTTATGAGTCAGGTGGTAATCAATAAGGAAAGCTTACACAAAAAGAATTAACTGCATTTTCCTTCTAGAAATATCTAACTCTGTGGGCTGTACTGCCCAAGCTGCACCTGAAAAATCAAGGTAGTTTCAGGAATACTTAAAAGTGCTGCCGAGTTTCCAACCTGACCATGACATGCTTGGAAAATCAGAAAGCAACGCAACAGAGAACACTGAACCATTTCTTGTTCAACTTGAAGAGTCAACACAGTTTGTTTTCTTCTCAAAATCCAAAAAGCAAGCAAAGAAACATGTCATGGACACCACACACCCGAAGGCCTTCCTAAAAGAACTGTGGTATTGCATGCTCAACCCCTTACACCATCCCCTATGGGCAAATAAGGGAGTAAGAAGCAACAAAGATGCAGAAGCAAGCATTAGCCTACTGAAGCAGGTACAAAACCATCAAAGCACAGGACGATGTACAAGAGCAAGGCTGCACTGAAGATTTGCTGTTAACATAAAGCTACTCAGCAAAGCGCATTACTGAAGGTGGGACACATTCGAATTTCTTTAAATCAAGAATTCCAAGCAAGTGCTTCTTATATTCCAATTCTGCCTGAGAAGGTTTCCACACTGGGAAACTGCAAGAAGGAAAAAAATGCCACACAGTTGTATTGCACTTGATGGATTCATATGCACAAGTGCTACTACAGCAGCCTGCAAGATTAAATGATGATCATCCTGTACAATCCTTTAGCAAGCTGATCATTTCCTTGCCTCTTCATACATTCTGCCGATAACCAATCCATTTCAGATGTGCATAAAAGCAGAGGCAACTCTCTGCTAACTAAATACCTATCCATCCAAAACACTTATACAAGTCTAGTGCTTGCCAGGAATCTGAATGAAAAGCACATCACCACCTCAAGGCTTAATGTGAGTTGTAATTCACCTGCTGGTCCTTTCTGTCCTAATGACCATATAAAACTTTAATGTTTGTATTCATCAAGTCAAGTGGCTTAAACAGGAGTAAAAGCTTAAGCAAAAGGGGAAAGACTACAAGATCAATTGCATTAGTAGCTAACGTGTTAGAAAACAAAACAAAAGGCAGTCTAGGGCAGATATAAATATTTCAAAGAACAAAGTCCACCAGAATCTTCCCACAGTCAGCCCTATATGCCCTTTCTACACAAAAAAACTCCCACAGAACTCACAAATGAGACAGTGCAGGAGCAGTACTCCCTCCCATCATGCATCAGATGGTACTCACCTTCCTCTGTTAGCAACACTCGAAGCGTTCTGCAAGTTATCCCTTTCTCACAATGTACAAGTAATTACATGCAAAGTAATGCTTACCTTTTTGCTTTCTTCCATTTCGTGTTCAAACATTGCATTAAAAACTGGGGACCGTGCTAGAGCAAGAGAGGTGAATATTTATTAAATATAACCAACTTTTAAGCTTTTAGCAATTTTAGTAACAAATGAATAGCAATACAAAAGTAGAAAGTACCTGCAAGGACAGATTTATGAGCTTTGAATTCTTGTCCTCCTACATAAAAACTGCAATCTGTAAATCTTGTTGTTTCCCAGAGATTCCCTAAATCTTCTGCTAGGCGACATTCAGGTACCTTCAAAGTGTTTGTGTTAGACTGTCCTGATATATTTACTGAGTCTTGGACCACGCTTACCTAACAGAAAATCACAGCAAGACAATTCTTTCATAACCGAATGCCAACAGTAATTAAATTACAGCACCTACTGCTAGAAGTTCAGCAATTCCAAAGCAAAGCAAAACAGAGTGGTGTCTCTGGCATTAGGCCAGAACCATAAAACAGGATTTTTTTTTTTACTGTTTACTTATAAGTAACATAAAACAAATAGGATTTTACTTACAGACTAACGTCGTGCATTTATCCGACCAAAACACCACGCGATAAAAAAGCAACAGTAAGTGGAGAGATATGGTTCCTTTGACACCATAAATACACGTTAACTCTATTTCAGAGATAAACTAACAGTTCAGTCTTCACACATTTAAGTAAGATGAATGCAAAATAAAAATCTGAACGGATCAGTAGGATCACTACAGCACAGAAAAGTTTTTTTAAGAACAATCTTCAGGGATTCTAATCAGTACAGTACTCGTAATTCCAATGAGTTCATATTTAAAGTGGTGATATAAACTAAATACAAATAGCACAGCTCTTTTATTAACCCATTTTACTCTGTCACAAGCCATTGTTTCTTCAAGCAAGATTATGTCATTCTTAAAGAAGTACAAGTCAAAGGAATATAAAATGTAGTAAATAACTAAAATAATGAAATGCATACTCACACGTTTCAGGTTTTGTACAGAACTAGTTAAACTGAAATATATGCATCTGAAGTGAATACTGCCATTACTCTCCATGCTCAACTCTTTCACATAAGTTAACAGTACAGTAGCATTCTTACTTGCTTTTTTCAAATATCTTTGCAAACTAAGTCCTTTTAATCGGTCTGTTGGGAAAATAGTAGAGTTCAGCCGGCTTTATTTCTGTTGCCTGAGAATACACACCTGAGAATAAAACCTTCCTTAAACAAAACCTTCCCAAAGAAGAAAAGCTACAGGATTTTGATTACTGCAACTCTCAAATACAGAAAATTAGAATTACATATCAAGAAAGTGCTGATATTGTTAAGATCTGTGCCGTGTTGGATTTCTAGAGGCGTAGCATTTGGAATAAATCTGGCATAAAGCAAAAATAGCACAGCTAAGCTTCACAGAAAGTCAGAGCAGCACAAACCAAGCACCAGCTCAGAAGAGGATGACGATCCAATTAAGACAGCAGCTTGAGGATTTGAATCATTGACTAATTCCCTTTCATCCCATACCCCCTTGTGATGATAAAGACTTCCCTTTTATTCTTCCACCTTTAAAAATGGAATGAAAACATTTTTTTTCATTTTCACAGTAAGGCTGTATGTTTAAAACATTCCGAGATCAAAACTTCAGTTTTCACACAAGGCAATTTCAGGCAGTGTGCGTACACACAAATGGATTCTCAGCTTCACAAAGTTTATCTTTTGGCAATGGAATGAGTTTGCTCCTCGAGACTTCACCTTAACGTCCTGCTCCAAGCTGTCAGCACAGGAACCTCTTTTCTTGTTAGCTACAGACTCTTCCTTGAAAGGCCATCTACACGTTCTTTATATTTACCCAAGCTAGTCTCGTGTGTTCCAGAACGTATTTCAGAATATTTCCAATATATATTTGATGGTTGTGCAACATTCTATGAGTTATTCTTTTTAGATGCAACCTGAACAATTATTTATTTATTTATTTTTATCTCCTACAGCTGAATGACCCAGGACATATTGTACTGTCTATTAGAGGGATCTTTAAAAGTTATTACTAACTTACAGATCCAATATTTCATGTATCAATATACAGACACCATGCTTAGAATCTAAGCGGTTTTGGGTTCGTTGTAAATGAATCACTAAAATCAAGCTAGAACCCAATCACTTTAACACCACGGTCATTTTTTATTCAAACACCTTATATTAAGTATTTCCTTCAGGCACTTCACAGTGGTGTTTATAAAATAACTCGTGAGTAATGGTATTTCTTCCCTAAACTGCAGGACAAGGAGACCCTAAAACTAACAGCGAACATCTTAAAGAAGAGTAGAATCTTAGGCAGGGGATCCAAGCATTCCACAAGGTCTGATATACTTACGTCACAGAAAGCTATGCAAAGTGCAGCTTTTCATACTATAGAGAATGCACAGATCATCTTTACGTTGTATATCCTCGTGTATAAGGATATATAAGAATATATGAATTATGGTTTGTCCAAGTTCAGAAGGCAAGATGACAGCTAACATGGAAAAAGTCATCGTTTTCTTGAGTCTGAAGCTGGTGGTCCAATAGAAAATATGCTGTGATACTCTAGACTGCTCCCAATTTAAGTCACCTAAGAGCTGCAAAAGCTGTCAGTAGGAAAACACTTCTACAGATAAATTGCTGTTCCATTAGCAAATAACAACAGTTGCCAGACTTTGGAAATCTCTGATTCTATGAAAGTGAAAACTGGATCTAAAGGCTCCACAAGATAGCTATCAAGGTAGTTCAGAAGGGCTGGCAGGGGCAGCACTAGACTTAGCAAAGTGTTTGACCTAACCCTTTGGTTTTCAGTCCAAGGACATACCCAACATTTCTTGAGAACATCCTGCAACATCTTGGTACACGCTGCCTTGGAAGACCCAAGTAATCCTTTTGCAAAACCAATGGAGGGAAAGAGGAGAAAGCCAGCAGAGGTGCTATTCAGTGATCGTTACCAAACACTTGCTATGTCCAGGAAGCTTTACCAAGCCAAGCACAACACCATTTTAGGAAGGTAAGTCAGTCTTCAAACTCAGGCGCAAGTAGGAAGGTTAACACAGAAATACGCACTCCAAATTGAAAATTACGTATTTCAGATTCACATAGAGAAACAAGTCCTTCAAAGAACACCTGTTATTTCTAGTAGCTGAAGAGCACGAGCAAATAAACCAATTTTAAAGAATCTGCATCTCCAGTCTTTTTGCTTGAGTTTGAAACGAGTCGGAAGATATTCTGAAATGCTCACTGCGTACTCCTAAAATGTTGTACTTGCTGCAACACTTGCAATCAAGGTAGGTCAAACACTTCAACACTCATTAAAACTTCTTGATGTTTTGTCAGGAAACAGTTATGTTCAATTATTAGCATCAAGAAAGTATTTCAGAGGGGAACAAATATCAGCGTTTGTTCCCACTAAAGTTAAAGAGAGACAGTTCCAGAAACAAACACTAAGAGCTGTTTACAGCAAGCTATTCATAACAAGAAAAACTTGAAGTGAAGGAATACTCCTGAGTATCTCTGCAGAGCCATAAAACACTTGTTACCTTTGCTTTTATCACCAAAATAATTGTATTCATAACAAATTTATCATGCAGCTAATTTAACTTGTCTACGTGAAAATAAGATGCGCTATATTTGCAATATCTAGTCTCAGGGGCCACATTTCAATTATTCTTCCTACACAGCATAATGACATATAATTAAATTGTAATCTTGCCAAGACAATTTTACACATTTCCTGTAAATACACAGATCAAAGCAAACTTATTAGCAGTTAAAGCATCTATCATCCTCCTAAGCCACTAATCACTTAGTGGCAGCAGAGATAGCCAGTCAACATGCATTTAACATACACGGTTCTTATACTGCAGCTTTCTCTAGTTTCCATTTTTAATATGTAGTAAGCATTTTGCTGAATTTTAATATGACAACATAGGTTACCATCAAAACCAACATCATAAAAGCATCTCAGAACATAGCAGGAAGTTAAATGTATACCATAGTTTTCCTTATTTGTTCTCAGTATTAAGAGATATCCCAGGAAACTTGCGTTTGTTTAGAAAAATACAACAGCTGCTATGAAAAATCAAGTGTTTAATTTCCTTGAAAAACTGCTCACCGATTAAAAGCCACAAATAATATCATCACAATATAGATTCCAGCAATCAGTTGTCCATTTATACATTTTTTTAATGCAAACCAGCACACAGATATTTCCTTTTGCCTATCCAGTGATGAATAATTCTTTAATTCCAAAACACCACCTCTTTATTTAAAGGTGACCTCAGTAAAACACATCTCCTACAGACATCACACATCAGCCATCTTTTCATAATTCTACAGCAAATTCCAACACATTCTAGCTGATTCATGGAGTTCACAAGCAAACATTTCAGAATTACTCTGCATTTCAATATACATGTATCAAAAAAGGAAACAAAATACAACGCAGACAACACAAGTAAATGCATCTCGTGCCATATTTATGACTTACAGAAGGCAACAGTCATATTACTCTTTAAACAAACATAAAGCAGAAACCTTTTTTTTCCTTTAGGAGAACAAAAACTGAAATTATACTCACCTCACAAAATAACGTAAGCTTGTCATCCGGTAAAAGACCATTAGCTTCATCTAGTAAAAAATCTCTTCGGATAAATTTCTTAAAACCCCAATCCTTGCCTTGCACAAACCGATACGCTCTTTGGCTTTCTGATAAAAAGACAGTTACATACAAATCAAGCAAGTCAAATAGAAATATTAACAGACTTTAACACCTAAAAAGTCTATACTATCAGCAATTCAAACCACAGCATCCCTTCAGATTTACCTTCGCCACCAACCAGCAACAGAGTTTTTCAATTCAAGTTTAACCGAGCCGCAGTGTCAAAACAGAAACTGTTCATAGGGAAGTACCATCACAATGAATTTGTCATCGCAAATGCACGCTGACAACACTTCTGCAGTTGTCATAACAATCTATTTTGGCTTCTTCCTGAAACAGAAAATCTTGTTTCCCAAGCTCAAATTATTTTGGAATAGAGTAAAAGAGTGGAAAAAAAAGCGAAGCTTTCCACTATTTCTCTGGTTGCAAAAACTTCTGTTGACAATTTTTTTAATTATTTTTTGAAATGTAACAATTTGCTGTGACCACAAAGCCTTTTGTTTTCCCTGTTCTATTGTTCACAGCCCACAAAAGGATTCCCAGGGTCCTATTAGTGCAAATACATGCACTAAGGTTAGTCATTCCGCACGGCGTGTCTGCTGTAAGATGGTCATTCATTCCACAAAACGACCACAGGAAAGTACACTGTATATTTTTATTTGGAAGTAAAACATGGGAAGTTATATTTAGAAAGAGCGTTGAAAAGAAAAAGAGCAAGAGTATTTCTGAAATTATTAATATTCTGAAACTTAAAAAGACACCACACACTCTCATACGAGGAGGGACTTCAATTCCATAGAAGCTGGGTGAGTATCGTATCAATATTCACCTGCTGTATGAACCCATGTAGAACAGAGAAGCAATGGCAAATGCACTTACTGAAGTGCAGTGTGAGGCCTGGAGATGAGGGAATTAAAGTAGAAGAGTGTTCATGTTTTTAAATCTGTACGCCAAGAAAAAAAATTGTCTGCCCTTGTAAAAACACAGTTTAGGTTTCTGGCATCTCTATCGGCGTTCTCACTTTTTTTTTTTTTAAACCAAATTCCCAAAAATCTCACAAAGATCATGAAACTGAATAAGCAAACAAAATCCAAAATTTATTCTGAAGAAAAAAAAAAATCTCTAAATTCAGTCCAAAGCTTCGTTCTGCAGACTTAGATGCTACTGCTAGCAGCAAGAGCCAGCGTTAACCCTCTGAAATCACAAGATCAGATGCCATTTACACATACAAAACCGTAGAACTACAACAGCATAAAGCATCTTCTTTCTAACGAAGTCAAAATGTTAGTTTTACCTATTTTATACAAGAATTGCTCCAAGCAGCAGTCTGTGCATGAATTATCAATTAACAAAGGATGTCTAAAGTTGGGCACCACTACACGTTATATATAAAAATGGAGCATCTCCATGAGCAGATGGTAAGTGGCTAGGAAGTCTAAGAATTAAGATTTCTGTTGGTAATTTCCCAAGATGAAAAGATGTTCAACTTCTACAGTGCCAAATACAGGACTGCTTCTATTGCAGAAACTGAAGACATCTAGTCACTGTACTTTTTTTTTCTTAACACCTTGTGAATTTTAGCATTTAGAATACCACTAGGCAAATGATCTTCAGATCCCTCCATCCTACACGGAATGGCCCTCACTTAGGGCAGCTCTCACACATTTACTTTGAAAAGAGCACAACTGGGTGCCTTTCTCAAGTGCCTGCACAGTCATGCACAAAAGCATGGGGAGGTTAACAGGAGAAATATAGGCCTGTGTACAGTTGCAGGGCTCAGAACTCACTGGCCTCATGGAGGTGAGTCTTGCAAGGACTGAAGCAGTCAAACCTATCAGTGGATGAATATGGAACAAGATATTGTACATCTACTCCCAAAATTCATGCATTCAGATTTGCACTCAGCTTTGTCGATTTACATTCATGATTACAAGTGGATCTAGTCCCATTAGGAGAAAGTAGCACGGAATTGCCTTCTTCAACCAAAACATTAAGACCCAATATGCAAAGAAATAAAGGCAAATTAGAGATTGAAAGCTACAGAGCTACACAAAAACATTAACTAAAAAACCCCAAACAAAACAAACCCTCCTGAAGACTTTGAAGGTAAGTACTGAAGAATGACAGATGTTCAAAAAAAAAAAAGCCTTGCAGTACAAGAGGGGAAAGAAAACTTGCATTAAATTGTTGACCTACATCAGACTTGCAGGTCAGACTGAAGATGGTAGAGTTGAGCATTACCTCGTGTTCTGGCAAGCAGACTAGAAGATAGCTTCTCTGTTCAGCTACTATTTAATGCCCCACAGCATTCATACATCCTGCTAGCTCCAGGTAATTATGCAATTTTTGCTTTGAAAAATAGGTAGCACCTGAAAGGTGACAGGGGACTTACACTTTCATTTCAAGAGGCTCAAAAAAAGAAAGTTTACTCAAATTTATTCAACAGCAGGGAGAGGGAATGAGATGAGACAATCTTTTTCATATCCTACATCTGGCTGAAGGGTACCGTACTGAAGTCATACTGCCATCTAAGTATATGATTTTTCTTATCACACACTAGAATATTGTACTAAATGCTCAGTCTGAAGTGTCCATAGCCTGCTACACTACAGGGACCTTATAGTGCTTAGCATTAAGAAAAGTCCAACTTTCAGAAACATTTTCATAAGAACTCCAGCTTTATCAAAAAGCATTTCCAGTGAAGGCTGTGCTTGTAAGTTCGAAAATACGAAGGCAATTAAATCAAATCATCAATTATTACAGTGTCTTCGAGTTCCTTGGGTACTTGACTCATGTTTTTAAACTAATTATAGTGCAAATCAGATGAAGTACATGAAAACATTGTAAAGGAGCATCTAAAAAAAGTTTACCATAACATAATCTGGAAGTCAAACACTAACTTTCATTGTAGTTAGAAAAAAGCAAAAAACAACTCTACTAACAGGAACCAAGAATAACCTGCTAGCAAAGTTAGGTTACAAGAATCCACAGCGATGGAAATTAGTAATGCACTGCAATCTATGCTGCTCAGGATAGAATTAACATAGCTCAGCGATTAGAACTGTGCGAAACAAGATTTTTAATTAAGTTTCTAAAAGGATCTTAAAGAAGAAATGTTCAAGTTTCCTCGGAGTTAAATTCTGTTCAACAATTCAAAACTAAATTACTAAGCTAACCGTCTGTGGAATGTTCTTATAGATCTTCATGCACTACATTAAGATTCTCTTACCCATTGCTTTAGTTTCTTCTCTTTTTGCATTCAGGAGTGAAAATTTGAATTTTGCTCTGACTTCGCTTTTTGGACAACTGACTAAAAGCAAGTATAATGACAAGTAGTCTTTGCTCTCATCATCTAATCCCTTTGGATTCACTCTCAGGCACCTGAAAGAAATGCAGAAAAATGTGCCTTTTATAATCATACACAGAATATTTTCAAGTCTATAGATACTTTTTTTTTTTTTAGGATAGAACGACATATGCTATTAAAACAAGTGTTTCCCTAGTGACTGTTGAAACTATGAAACTAGAAGCAACCTGTACTTGCAATGAAACATCAAGAACAAAGTTTTGATACTTGTTTGCAATTTTAATCTGCAACTTTCGCTAGTAAATATTAAAAAAAAACAGTTGCCAGAATGAAGACCTTACCACTTCATTTTGTCATTTGGCCCAGATGAAAACGTAGAACTCTTTAAAACTTCACCCATCTCTTCTCGGCAGAAACTGAAGTTATTAATGGTCCACATGTAGGAAAATTTTACTACTTTAACCTGAACAAAAGATGTAGAAAATTCCGATCAATTGCAGCTTGCATATCAACCATCAGCTGTGAAAATACTAAACTGCCAGCACAGTTCAGTGTTCTTAGAGTTTTTTTGGTTAATGGTAATTATGAATAGAAAATAAAACTATTGGAATTCACGCAATTTACCTGTGTGTAACACCAGCTTTCAGCCACAGGTCCGCTGGACATCTCCCCAGGAGGAGGTGGGGTGGGAACCCTTGACATTGCCACTTATTGCAGATTATAGTATCTGAATAGCAATTCAAACTTCAGTAATTCTTCTAAAATAAAAAAAAAATAAAACAAGTAATGAATATATATTTATTTGGTCGCTTTCTGTAACTATGGGGGAAAAAAAGATCATGTTTTGATCCTCAGTGGATGGTCTCTTTTGTGTCCTTCTGGTACCTCTCCTACTACATGAATTACTCTCGTACATTAAAGCCTGCTGGCATGAGAATCACTCTGGATGATGCACGGATAAAACCTTCAGGGAAAAACACAATTCTCAGCTTTCATCGGATGAGGAAGCAGATGCTATAATCAGCTCTCTTTACAGAACTCAGTGAACAAACCAACTACAAAAAGACAAAAAAAACCACACTGGATAAGTCTCCAGCAAGATACGGATCACCAAGATGTTCAAGTGTAATCAAAAATACAATTCAGCAGGCCTCCCGTAAGCAGCAGAACTTCTCTTTCCAAATAAAACTTGCCCTTATTTATGGCAGCCCTCAGTATTTAATTAGTGCTTTCCACAAACAGTAACTGGTGACAATCAGTCACTGAAAATTTAAGATAATGGAACTTGTGTTTTTTTTTGTTTCCTTTTAAAGTAGGAATCACATGTATTGCATAAGCTGTGTCTACACAGATTTTGTTTACGCATTCATAATTTGTTTTCATATTGTAGACAGAGCCATCCAGAAAAAAAATCCTTGAAAGGATATGTAACATTCCCCTTACATAAAGCAAGCGTTTCAGTACTTATATCACCTTAATTCAGGAAGCACATCCTACTTAGCTGTAACAACCAATGCTATTACCCTAAGATGGACTTTCTGTAGAACTATACCCTGAATTTGTTTAGAGTTCACTTCAGCTTCACTCAACCTGTCTGCTCTTCCATTCTCCACAGTTAATGAAAGAAGGAACAAGAAGAAATACAGACCATTCCTCATTGTCAGATGCACAGGACTGACCCAGTTCTAGTATGCTCCCTAATTCTTTCAGTACTTTAGGCCAGGTAGCTCCTAGAAGTCCCATAATCTTGCAGGAAGCTTTGAAGGGTTCCCTTCATGGAAAAGAGCCTCAAGTACGTGCCGTATTGTAGCCTCTCTAGCAAGCACCCAGTAACCTCACGCCAGCTACTGGTAGTTACCTGCTTCCTCCTGTCTCAGCCAAATCAGCCTGACAAACTGAGAACTGACATCTGAGATTTTACACTGACAGCTGGACTAGATGATCCTAGAGGTCTTTTCCAATCCTAATGATTCGACGAACTCCATCACGGGTATCCAATCTTTTGGTTTGCCTGGGCCACATGGAGTGAAGATGAATCGGCTCAGGCTGAATATAAAATAAAGAATATAGTTTATGTATATAAGTAACTAAAGTTTTTTTTTTTATTAAAACCCTAAAAAAGCACAACAAAAACATAAAACTAGTGGGTAGGACACGTATGGTCTAAGTAAAGGTGGTTAACTGTCACTCCATCACTTCCAGGTCAGTCTGTCACTGCGTCTGGTTCTACATTGGGCATTTGTGCTTCAGGGACTGCTCCAACCTGCTGTGTGGCTTTTGTTATTTACTACAGCTTCTGACAGAAGCCATGACTAAGTACATTTTTCAAGTCATTCACAAATTTCAGCTCTACGTAAAGTTTCTAATTACTGCATAAGCGGTAGGCAACTGACTTCCCTGAGCTCCTGACATGCCTTTGCAGAACAGAAAATAAGAATTTTGAATAGGCTGATATACCGGAGTCCAAGTTTAGGAGTGTGGATTGTTTTTTATTTGGTTTTGTTCTGTTTTTAAATATGCCTGAGTGCATAATTTTGAAGAAGAAAAACCAAGCCCAGCAAACTGAACTATGGAGATGCTCTGGCAAGCCATACCCAAGGACTGCCAGAGAACAGTGGGAAGCCATCGGCAGTACTGATTATCTTCTTTAATTAACTTTATCTAACTGATTAATCAGGATTTGGAGGTGGTGGTAGGGATATTTACCAAAACTACAAGCTGAAAGCAACGAGCCACAGGAATGCTATCCTGACATACCGAGATGTCTGGAAAGGGGGAAGGATTTCCTCCCTCCATGTGCTGGTACCCAAGTGGCCACACGCTCCTCACCCACTGATAGTGACACCAGGACCAAGAGAGGACCTTGCAAGGACAGACTGAAGGTGAGAAATAAAAAGATGCACCTACACGCTCACCCTTTGTTCCACGTACCACACTTTGCTTGGGGAAGACTAAATACTACCTTGAAGAAAGTGTTTATGAATCATTGATTAGCCATTGTCATCAGCTCAAAGAGGTTTCCAAGAACTAATTCCCCCTCACAGCCTATTAGATCAAATGGCTGCGAACAGACAGAGCTGTTGTTCACGAAAGCTGTCAGAGAATTACGAGGTGGAATTAAATCAATAAAGTGCAGGAAGACAGGCTTGTTATCTGCGGGATGAAACCATTTACTCAAAGGGACAATTTTCACACTGGAATCTGCGTTTACTCCTCTGCGCGTAATCCTGAACAAAGCATCAAAGGTGATAGGACATTACCATGTAACGCTCTTCAAAAGTTTTCAGGCAATGTTATAGCTGTCTGGACAAGGCTTAACAAACCAGTTCCATTTTGCTAGGAAGACTTCCCCAGCCACTGGAAGAAACATGCACGATTACACTCACTTGGAAGCATGAAAAAGTTTTAGGGAACAAGGACAAAAATTTCTGGCTTTAAAAAAAAAATAGAAAATAGGTATATTTCTGATATGCATCAAGGAGCTTACTTTTTTAAAATAAAGTTACATACCCATACTTGATGCCATGCAGCAGTCATTGATGACTCTTATTCTGAGAGTTTACTTTCTCTTACTTCACAACAAGGGAAGAGATGTTCAAAAATATGTTACTTAACCTGTACTCTTACATCCCAAACATAACGAGCTTCTCGCTTCTCCTGGCCTCTTAAGGTACTGATGGCAACTGCTAATCATTCTGTCAAATAAACCAGTCTCTCTAAAACCCAGAACTCCACAGAGCTCAGCACTACTTGCAGAGCATTAAAGGGCAAGTGAGCAGAGGAAAAAAAAAGTGATTCCTCAAAGCACATTTAGCGATTGAAGTACTTGCCTACTCAAAGAAATACCTGTATTGAGCTTCAAGCTATCTGAAGCTGACAACCATTATTATTTGCCCACGGAGTGTAAATGAAATACAGACTGACTATCCTCCATAAAAATTACTTACACTGAATTTCATTAAAAACTGTATCAGCTCTTCTTTCTTCCTGTAACTTCTAAGAAGACACCTTCAAAGATGCCCAGAGAGGCTGTGGATGCCCCATCAAGGGGGTTCAAGGCCAGGCTGGATGGGGCCCTGGGCAGCCTGGTCTAGCATGAGATGTGGAGGTTGGTGGCCCTGCCTGCAGCAGAGGGGTTGGAGCTTGATGATCCTTGAGGTCCCTTCCAACCCAAGCCATTCTATGATTCTATGCCTTATATGCAAATGTCATGTTAAATTTCAAGCATTCTGTCATGTTTCCCTTGCCAAAGTTGTATTCATAAATTCACTATTTATGAACATTATCCTAGATAAAGTTACTTTTCAACTTCTGATCTACAAAACAACACATTCAGTCTTACACCTCATTCAGGAACCAATAGCTTTTATGCTGGAAAAGTGACTAATACATTAAGAAAGCTCTAGAAAAATATCAGTAGAGGATTTCTCTAATCCCTCAATAATAAATCCACAAAACACTTCAAAACTCACTTGAAAAATTGTCTTAAGCATTTAACACGATCTTTTGCCAGCTCTCACAAGTAACAGTGGGAGCTCAGTGTAAGTACTGTGCCCTAATATTTCTTTCATCAGAGTAGTTGTAGTAGTAACATGTGCTTGTGTGCACCTGTTGCACAAGTAGCGACAACAGCAATGTTTTATCTTTCTATTTCAATAAAGTATTAGCCAACAAATTACTGGCAGAACTGGACAGACAAACTGCTTTCCACAGGGCATCCAACAGACGCTAGAATTCTACCCTGCCTGCCAGAACCTAACCACAGATCAGTTCACCAAACAAATTGATGACTCCATCTCCTGGTGGAAAGCACACTGTGAGCTGGAAGGGCAATCCTTCCCTGGCTCTTCTTTGCTATTCCTTCTGGCAAAGGTTTCGGCCTCCAGGACCAAAGCACTTCCCTCCCCGGCTGCATTTTGGCATATGACAAGACTTCAGCACTCAGCGCATGATAGAGCTGAGCACGAGCTGGTCAGGGACAGTATGAGCTTCTTCTCAAGTCCTGTCCAGTGACCGAAGAACAATGCAACATTTAACAGGAAAGTCACGGTGCACTCCCAAACCACCATGGGACAGAGTTTCCACAATGCCCCACAAAGAGGCCAAGGAGCCTGCTCTGCCAGAAACAAATATCTCTAGCCAAACTACTTCAAGCATTCAATAGCTAACAGAAATTAGAGTTACTTTCTGTCTCAGAGTGACCAACATTAGGATTATTTAGCAATCACTAAGGAAAGTCTAATAAATGAGCATGCCAACAAATCCCACATCCATCTCTTGAATGTTTTATTTGAATGGCCAGTCTTTCCTGTGAGAGGCTGAACTTCTCAAGGAATGCAAAGCTGTGATGAACTTCCCCCCCTTTGGAAATACTGATATTTCATCATTGACTGATTTAAAAAAAAAAAAAGCAAACACCCTACTTTCTGAAGGTTAGCTGCTGAATAACACAATGTTCCTCCAACGTTTTATTCCAAGTAAATAGGTAGTTCAGAATCCGCATATAATTTGTCTACTCCTACCACCAAAATTGTGCGGTTTTCTTGTTTTTATTTAATTTAAGGTGGCAAGTCTTCTAATCAATAAAATCAGCTTCCAGAAACCCATTCAAAAATCATAGAATGGTTTGGGTTGGAAGGGACCTTTAAGGTCATCTAGTTCCAACCCCCTGCTATAGGCAGGGACACCTCCCTCTAGACCAGGCTGCTCACAGCCCCTTCCAGCCTGGCCTTGAATGCTTCCAGGGAGGGGGCATCCACAACCTCCCTGGGCAACTTGGTCAGCGTCTCACCACCCTCACGGTAAAGAATTTCTTTCTAATATCTAATCTAAATAAACCTGCTCTAGCTACAGAGATACTACTTTCAGTTTAATTTGAGGAAATATCACCAGTGAATAAGGAGTTCCTAGGATTCATTTTTCAAGAGACACTTTTTCAATTTGAAGGGAAATCCATGGGAACATATCAAATTGCATTAACATTCACTCTAGCAGTACTTGGGTAAGAGAAAATACAAACCCGGACTCAAAGGTGGAAGAAACAGAAATGAACCAAAGCGGAACAGTCACATCTGAAGGGAAAGACTTTTTAAGGCCCCAGACGAAGTACTGTTTGAATTTCCATCTGATTCCCTGGTCTGATGCTCCAGACGACTCTCACAATTCTATCAACTTAAAAACCAAAGGATGCGGCCACCTGGCCAGGTATATCAGGGTTACAACTGATAGAGCCATGCTCCCTCCAGCTCGGTGCATAAGTACTGGTGTAAGAACCTCGATCAGCTGGGTAGAGGCTTATCCCAGTGAGGCATGGAACTCCTGGAGCTGCTTCGCTGGCTTGAACACCACTCAAATCCACAAGAAACATCTTCCTCTCCAGATCTCAGAGACTTAAAAGTATCATTCAGTGGAAGAGAGAATATATATTTTTTTTTTCCTGTGTAAGAGTTGTACTTGTAAGCTGATTATGCTTAGGAAAATTCATAAGACATTAGAAGTAGAAAGAAAACTTGGTAAAAGACAGAATTGTTCTTAATTGGCAGGATTTGCAATTCCTCACGATTGAGCATTATAAAAGATTGCTACATATTTCCTATACAGCTAACTGTACTGTATAACCAAATTTTCTGCTGGATGATACACAGCACAATAACAGACACTTGAAGGATCTATTTAGCTTAGGCAGTTTTCCAATTTATTCAGTGTCATCATTTACGTCTCTGAAAATAGACTCAGGATATACCTAGAAGATTATTTAAATATAGTGTTTAATATTTATTGAATCTAATCTCTATCACTGCTGCATTTGAGTGCACAGAATTTCTAATACTTAGCTGCAGGTTTTTTGATATACATACATATATACACACACACGTTAATGTGTATGTACGCATTTATATATTCCCACCTCCTTCACATCGAAGCTGTCAATGGAGCATATACTAGATCTTACGTTGTTTGTAGCAATTCTAACACACAAGTTTCCTTTTCAGGGCAAGCAGAAGGGAACAGCAGCTGGGTTACACACAGAGAAACCCTATGGAGACTTACTGAAGAAGTGCAAGGTCTTAACAGTTAGAAGGAAGAGGGTTTATAGAACACAATACTAGAAATGCTTACTTTAAGCATGTATTTACTCACAAATCACACAAGCCTAAACCAGCTTAGGGGCATGAATCACAAGCTCTAGCTGCTTTGGTGTAAGGTCTCACCACCACCATCCACCAGTACCCACACCATGAGCTGACCGGTAACTCCAGAGAGAAAAACCAGTGCCCTGGCCAGGCTTGTGACAGCTGAGAAACCACATATACATCCCCCTGCTACCCTATGCCAGGGACACTCAACTCCAGCAAAGAAAGAGGACAGACAGCTGGGGTCAGAAACATCTTAAAATAGCCTCAGCTGAGACATCAGAGTTTAAAAGCACATCCTCGAGGTGGCTACAGCAGAAGCCCCAGCAAGGCGAAACCGAGCACATGCAACACACACAGCTCCGCTAGAGGATGGTTTTGCAACTGTGAATGACAGTACTGAAGACGGCAGTTCAAATTTCACAGGATTATACTATTAGTTGTAAAAACTAAAGCTGAGTAGGTGTCACTTACAGGCTTTGCCTCTGAAGTTTCTTTCTCTGCTTAAGCTTCTGAAATATACAGATGATTTTCCTTCAGCCACAAGGAAACAGTACCCAGCAGAGTTTGAACTCTGTCTAGTTTACATCAGCCAAGCTTATAAATAAAAATCCCTCAGCATTAGTCTTGCGTTACTGTTCCACAATATAGGAAACCAACAGTGTTCCATATTAGATAACCTAGACTATTCCCTGCAGGACTCATCTATACGTTTCCCTGGAGAAGAAATGCAAAAATGTTTCTTACAGCACTTCAGTTTCATTTTAGTCTAGTTTTATGGCATCCAAAATACTGGCATTTCCACCACTCCTCCTCTCGGGAAGGTATTCTATTCCAATAATCTACTGCTGTCACTTTTTCCCCCCATGGTATACAGCCAAAGAGATCTTTCTCCTTTAGTTTCACTCCATTTCTCTTACTTAAATCACCGGCACGTGAAAGCACATTAAAAGAAGAATTACTATTTTTTCCAGATACCTCAGTTAGACGCAATCAAGAATTTACCAAATTGAATGCAGTAACCTCGATTTTCTTTCTTGGATAACAAAAGCAGCCTCCTTTGGAAGATTTAGTTCGTTAAGGGTCAAGGATGGGGAGGGTGTCTTTTTTTCGATTAAGTGGATGAGCACAAAGCATTGTACTCCACACTTTGGAGACAGGTGCTTTCATTTGCTACAGAGGAGTTGTACAGAGCAACAGCAGCCTAACGCTCTGCTCACTAACCTCTGCAGATTGTTACTACCTGGAAAATTCACACCGAGATACTAACAATTGCTTTCAGTAGCCAAAAGCTTATGCTTACAAATGTTATCAGATGGGGTTTTTGATCATTCACTTCCCTGTTACCTATCGCAGCAAAAAGCGAACAGATCTGCATACACAGCTGTACCGCGGAAATGCTCGAAGAGGCACAGCTCATCTCATACCAAAGCAGTCACAAAGAATATTACGTTCTGTGGAAAGAGCAACAACTTACATTTATATGCTAGGAAACTGAACAAAAAACCCCAACACGTTGACTTCCAAACACCAAAAGAAAATTCTGTCAGAGAACTAGACTGCACTTGATGCTAGCTCACCTAAACAGCCTCGAAATAGAATTAATTTCAGCGGACTGGCTATCAGAAGTCACCCACAGCATCTGATTAGGCAGCACCACAGCAAAGGCAGGCAGCTCAAGAGGAGAGATGCACATTCACTTGCCCTGGTGACTACGAAGTAGAAATCTCTGAAAGCATAGCAGTGTGGACACATCTGGTGAAAGACATCATTACCAACAGAACTTGAAACAGTCTGAGACAGATGTCAACATGATCACACAGCTAAAAAAATCCTACAAGTTCTTAACCTGTGGAGGCTGGTTCCCAAAGCTCAAATACAAGTACACAATCTTCCCTACTCAGCTGTTTCAGAAACAACCTGATTAATTGCTGTTTCGCAAAGCAGCATTCACTTTTTCTTTTCCCTCACAAGGGTTATTTCTTTAAAAGTTGCTAGAATTTTCCTACAGCTTTCAATTTCCATTGAGCCATTTGCAGCCTCACAAGAAATGACCACTTAACAACAACTGCTCGGGCTTTACAACACTGAGCCCCATGGCTTCTCCAGCTGCAGGCCACTTATCTAGGGCTGAGGGAAAGGAAGCAGGGGACAGCCCAGATCAGTCTCTCCTGCTAGAGAACCCTCCCCCCAGAAGGCTAAAACATCATCTGCTCAATTGAAGAAAATCTCTGCAAGATATTTGAGGATTAGAACTGAAGCCTAGGACTACATTCAGAGCAATAGGAAAAACGCTGTCTTGCAAAAAGCCCTAGTGACTGAAGTGTGAATACATTAGATCTTACTCACCCCTTGCTAAGCAGGATGTTTGCTCGCTTTTTTTCACCTCCTCACACCATCATTTGTTCCCCTACACAGATTGTTTTCCTGATGGTTAAAAGCAGCAATAAGGCACACAACAAAGGCTGCTTCAGAGCCGCTGGGGTGGCGGGGCTTATCCGGGCATGGTGAAGCAGATCTCAGTTTGACAAGAGCAACTGGGACGACAAAAGGCAGCAAGTTCAATCAGATCAAGCTTGCTCACTTATCGAAAACATCTTCAGCTGCCTTTGCGAAGCTGCTGTGGGAAACATGCTCATTCAGAACGCTGCTAACTACCACTGCGGCCAGCTGCACTGCTGGAGGCATGGCTTCTGGCCAGCAGGCTGCCGACCTGGACACAATGGCCCTCTAACTCACCTGAAGTCAAATCCCCCTTCTTGCTCGACTCTCACCCTCGAACAGCTGGGCCTAAGAAGGCCTCCACAAGTCTCAACAAGTCGGTTTGCTTCCATCTTCACAAAGGCTGGAAGCAAAGCTGCCTTCTGCCTATCCACGCCTGAGGTAACCCCACCCTGAGTCACCCAAACAGGCCTCCTCAACCACCCAGCAACTCCACAAAACTGCTTTCACAGAAAAGGAAAACACGGCATTTGCTACCAGGAGATCAAGAAGTCAGCTAAGATCAACATAGACACCTTGCAAATAGACACATTTTGCCATAAACATTACAAGAGCTTCTCCGGGACGTTACAGTATAAATATTTGCCGTACCTCTTTTCTCAGGTCAACCACATGCCCAGCGCTTTTGGATTTTTAATTTAAAAAAAATAATAATTACACAAATGGTATCAACCATTCCAACATAAAGATTCTTCCTTTTTAACACCAGAAGTTCATTTCCTACATGCACAGAACTACCAAAGCCTACACTGGCAGATTCTGCACAGATCAAAACTAGGTTACACTCAATCTATTCCTCTGAAACCACATACACCAAACACACCACCAGCCCTAACAGTAAGCTCACATCAACTTCAATGCTCACTACAGCAGTGTGCTTGCTATGCATCAACCCACAATTACCCAAAGAAGCTAAGTAGAGATTTCAGATAATTTGGTTTCTGGTCTAACATTTGATTGATACCACTTCAGTTTTGGAAGTCTTTAAATGAGTTAATGCAGTGCAAACAGAAGTTTCTGACTGCATAGGAAAAAAACACCTAAAATTAGGTGTTTTTAGATTAGATGACAATATAAATGTAGTTGTATGCAATTAACTGCTGGAATTATCTTCCCACACATCAGAGACATGACATGAGTTGGAAGGACTATATTTTGTCCTCTTTCACAAGAACAGTTATTCAGTTTGATATGTAAGTCTCAGTGTGGCCAGTAAACATGATGCTCACTAAAAGCAGTTAAAGATGTTTAATGTTATATTACTCCAGCCCAGAAGTTAAGGCAAACTATATTAAGCACTTGTTTGTTAAATTCATTACAAAACAGTTCTACTGATTTTTATCTCCAAGAGTTTCGATTACAAACAATTGACTGAAAATAAACCTAGTTACCAAAGAATCCATCTGTTTGGTGCTACTTTCTTCAGTTTTAAAAGAGAACTGTTTTGTTGCTGAGGTAATGTCTACAGATGAAGCAATTCAGAGCCTTACTGTGTTAAACGCTGTGGACAGTCAACAAGTCCTTGCTCCAAAGAATTTTAAGAAATCATTAGCTAATACGAATCATTGCACCCATACACTAAGTGCTCAAAACAACAAATGACTCTTATTCCAAATGCTTTTCAACTGAAAGCAGTGGGTTTTTGTTTTTGTTTTTTTTTTTAATAATATTGCAAGCGATCATCCTTCAGAGGCTACAGGCAATGCTAATGGAGAAAACAGATCCGTCAATTAGAAACTGAATACAAATAAAGCAAGCCAGGAATAAAACTGCTGGGAAATGTAGTTTTCCAAAGAAGAAGTCAACATGGAACAGAGAATCAGAAAGTATGACACCAGAGGAGAAAGTTACAGCAGCTATTCCTCAGGCCAGAAAGAGTTGTTTCTACATGAAATTTCAGCTGTTCAGGAAGCAACAGCTGAGTTTAAGGCAACTAACCTCAAACCCTTCAACACCCAAACATAATTAATTTCCCAAACATTTAATACACAACAGAACAAGGCATTTCAAATAAATCAAGTGCAAGTTATTGCTTCCCCCCGATTCCCTTCATCTCCATTTGTAGCCTTGCATACCAACTGACTTGCAAGTGACTTGACCAACTGGTATGAGAGCTCCTGGGAGGGGATAAGCATTAAAGCAGCAGTCAGGAAGAAGGAAAAGAGAAAGCCTGGCTCCCAAGTTTCATCCAGAGATCCTCTCCACAGCACAACACAGGCTGGTACAACAAGATGTTCCAACCCCGCGAACTTTGGAAGTTTCCCAACTGCTGGAGACATTCCCTCCACAAGCAGCACTGCCTTAGCCAGGAGCTACTCTAACGCATTCTCCCTGGCACACAATTACTTTTTCATTCTATAAAGCAGCAAGTTTAAATGACATGTCAAATGATAAATTCAAGTTTGAGTTACTCAAGAAGGTAGGTCACAATATAGTGCAGAGAGCAAACATGACTGCCATGAAAGTGGATGGGACTTAACACCAACTGTTCAATATTGAACCCACAAAGTACCACTAATTAAAGGCCAAGCAGTTGTGTATTCTAAAGCAATCATATAGCAAGAGAACAGATCAAACCTGAGCTTCAAATGCTGCTTACTAGCTAAGCAAGCTAAAGCTTTTTACCGAGATACATTCCCAGAAAGTATATCATGATTTTGCAAGTGTTCATAAAACCTGCCAGCTTTATTCTGTATATTTAGCAATGAAATCAAGGAAGAGCACATTAGATATTTCTATTGCTAAAAAAAAAAAAAGAGGATAAAAGTATCTAAGTATGTACAAGAGCCTCTTCTATAAAGACTCACCAGAGAAAACTTCTTCCCTGCTCACCTAGCATTCACCTTTACGCAAAGTCCACTTAACATCATTTAATTTATCTTTAACATCTGAACAAGCAGCATGGAAAAGAAGACAGCTTTTTTCCACTGAAGCAACTGGCAGATTCTCCGACTGTGAAGCAGGACAACATACTAAATTTGGTTTGTGTCACTTTTGTTGAGGACTTCCACAGAAAGAAAGAGAGTAATAACCAATGAAGAACAGCAAACGTAACATTTTTCACAAAAAATGATAAATGGCTTTTGGGAGATGCAAGGTAGCATCACAAGTAAGTAACTCAGGTAATTCAGGGAATACGTATGTGTGATCTCTCTAGATTATTCCATGCTAATGAGTCTGTGAAAGAGCAGGAGTATCTCACTTTCTGTTACATTTCCTAAATGCTTCATGCAAACACTGGTAAAAGAACATTGAGAGATACAAGGAATCTCTTTGCAAGCATGCAGACAAAGAACATATAAAAACCTTTATAACCGACAAACAATAAATTTAAACCCGGTTACCAAAACCACAGAGGCGAGCTATTAAACAAGTAAAACAGTATCATGAAAGTTGAGGGCTTTTTCACTCAAGTTTGTTCCAATACTGAACACAGTCCTGCCAAAGTTCAGCCAAACCACACAGGTTGAACAGCTAAAAGCATGACGAAAACTGAAGCCTTTTTACACCACAATACACGCACTATATAACATAGTACACATGCTACTTAAAGCCACTGAACAATGGCAAGGGGCCACCCTCTCTCAGAAACTATGATAAGAAAACTGCCATTATGAACCTTCCTCCCCACCTCACATAGCTGCACCAGTTCTCTCCTTAATTAATCAAGCACAAACTACACAGAGATTTCCTCTTTTCATTTGAAGGTAGGGTTCCAGTGAAATTCCTTTTGGGATGGGTGGGACAAAGAGCCATATGGAAACAGACTGGGAAGTTTCTCAAGAAACCAAAGCAGAAAAAGAAATCTGTTGTGAATACATCGGTACTTTAAAGAGGGAGGAAAGAACCACAAGCAGTGATATGGAAACCTCTTGAAAAGCCATCTCTGACAGGATGAAGCAGAACTGTATCGCAACCTCAAGCCAGGAACAACAGTACCAAAATATCAGATAACCAGTAAGGCAAGGGTCTCCTACTTTACCCTCAAAAACAGGGAATGGAAGACATGACCAAACAGAGTGTTTTGTTATTGGGTTTTACTTCCTCTTCAGCATGAAGATCCCTGCAGAGTTAGGAGAGGGCTGCATGTCCCTCCAACTTCACTGCAATAATGGACTTCCAAAACCATGCAATTCACACAAGTTGATATATCAGTGTATTGTTACACTACCCCATCATTGACTGTGCAGCCCATTAGCTGATTTGGTGCTTCCTTAACCACCTCCACCAACTGCGATTCCCAAGAAGACAAAGTACTTTAGTGCATGTAGTGACTTAAAAAGACATGTAGGAGAGAATGACACGACACTGACGTTTTTCACAGTATTCTGTGCCCATAAAATCTTCAAGTATCAGGTTGATACTCTAATTAAAAGCAATCATCTCATTTTGACTTTACCTCTCTAGAGCAAATAGCCAATTAGGGAAGGTACAGAGGGCACACGCTGGAAATCCTTCACAAGCATCCAGGTTTGTCCCAGTTATACATGCCAGAAGGACCAGGTAGAGAAACCAAGTAAAATACTTCACGGTATTTTAAAGTACTTTTACTTTACAGATACAGCAAGGATTGGTAACAGTATGCCTTTATAAAGGGATTTTTTTTTTTTTTACTTCCAGAAATAAAAATTTCAGTAGAAACTGAAAAATGAAGAAATTTGGTGGTGTTTGTCCCAAAGCAGTGAAACAAAGCACCTGAGCAGCCATACAAAGAGCTCAGCTCCAGCACTGCTGTGGCACCAACTCCCAACCATATGGAATAGCTATCAAAATAATGCGTTCTGCAGAACTGATAAGAACAAGGAACGACCCAGCTGGAGTCCCACAGCGCTTCCTGGCAGGAGGCTGGAAACAATCCTTTTTGTTCAAACGCTATTTCTGCACCTCCTAACACTGTGTCAGAAGTTAAGGACATCTTCCTGAAGCGCAGCCACCTTTTTAATTGCACAACTGTGCCTGCTACGCTGCGGCTGAGGGCTGAGCGCCGCAGGAGCGCTGTGCTGTTTTGTTTCAGTTCTGCCTCCTCGTTTCCCTCCTCTGCTCCTCTTACGCTCAGCGTCCAGATGATGCACTGATTCACCGGAGCCCGGCGGATTTCAGAAGATGACATCACCAGGTGAAACCCAGCCCCGCTCATCCGCACTTCCTGCCCATGTGTAAGACGGGGCACGCCGCACCGCCGGGTCAACCTTCGCTGTTATTCATCTGCACAAGTTTTTCAGCACCCCAACCCCAGCTGTTGCTGCAAGACGGGAACTTCCCGGCAGGACGGCTTCGCACCGCACGCCGGGAGGGGGCCCGCATTCACGCCACAACCTCACGCACGGATCCCATAGGTGCACACACAAAGCCAGCACGGGGCGCTCCGCGGGGCCGGACCGGAGCCCCTCTTCCCCGCACCGCCCCGGGGAGGCCCCGCTGCGGCGGAGGGGCCGCTCCTTCAGGCCCGCAGGCCGCTGCCCCGGGGCAGGGGGACGGGCCCGCCCCTCCACAGCCCGGGCTGCGCAACAAAGGCCTCCCCTCCTCTCGCCGCCCCGCTCCCTCCCGACGCTGAGACGCTACGTACCGGAGCGCGGCGCTGGCTGGGAGGCGCGGCGGCTCTCATAGCGCCGGGGCGGGGGAAGGCGTGCCGGTCACCGACGGCCGGCGGCGGGCGGAAGCGGCGAGGCCGGGCGGGAGCGGAGCCGCATCGCTGCCCGCACCGAACCGCGCCGCGCCGAGCTCACCGCCGGTACTGCTCCCGTACAGCCCCGCCGCTGGCCGCTGCTCCTGCCCCGCTGCCGCCGCACTTCCGGGCAGGGAGGGGTCACGCGGCGCCGCGCCGCTTCCATCCGGGTCCTCGCGCGACGCCACGCCCCTCCCCCTCCATTTCCCCCCCCGCGGTGCGCGGGGCGGAGCGCGAGGCGGCCGTTGGGACGGGGTGGCGGGAGCGGTGGTGTTGCTGTGTGAAGTGCAGGGGTGAGGGGACGCGCTGCAGCTGCCGTGGAGCCCAAGGGGCCGTGGTGTGAAGCAGCTTCCCATTCACTGTCCCTGCTCGCTGCGCGGCACGCTTGGAGCTTCCCAGGACGTTTTTTTGTCAGTTTGTTTGTTTCCACTTGAAGTTCACCTGAAAATTACACTCGTTAGGCTACCAGGCGTTAGCAGCTGATCCAGCCAGCCCTGCTAGCTGCGCCGGGTTGCAGCCTGATGCCGAGCTCTCAGCAACACCTCGGTCACACACGCATCGCTGCGTGCTGACACAGCCCTCGCCTTCCTGTCCCTCAGCTCAGCTCCTGACACGGCTGCTTTAATTAATTCCCTCCCGCTCACTCGCAGCACCCAGCAGTTGCACGAGGAGCTGTTTGCCACAGTCTCGGTGGAATAGATTGCTCCAAGTCATTGGCATATCTTTCTAATTGCTCGTAAACATAAAGGGAAGTTAGAATCGTAAATGCCACATGCAGTGCCGCAAACGAATGTCTGCTATGGGCACAGCTACGATTCGCTGACACCTCGATTCCCTCCCTTGAGAATGAGTGCTAAAATACGTTTGCACTGTGCGGCGTGAGGACACCCAAGCCAGCACGGTCTCCAGATCAATACAACTGCATTAGTGAGGCACATGGCTCTGATAATTCATCCTGCAGAAGAAAGCTGTGCTGGTGAGGCCCTGCTGCTTCTGGGATTAGTAGTTCCCTCAGAACTATTTCAAGAAGACGTCCAACATGGCGCTGTGTTTTTGGATGGATCAGCATTTTTGATTGATCGGGGTCTTCTTCATATCAGTCCTTGTAGGAAGTAGTTCCAGAGCCACAGTGAGGGCTTATTCCATTTAGCTGGAGAGGACATTCTGAGGAGGACTAGGCCAGTATCTTTTGTAAAGCTCGCTATGAAGAGAACACGACTTACCTTTCTGTGAGACACGAGCAGAACAGACTGCCAGCCGTGGTTCTTGCTGTGAGCTGAGGAGTTCGGTGCTTGGGGCATCTGCCACGAAGGAGAAGTAAAACAGGTCCGCTCTTTCAGAAGACAGAATGAGGTCTGCTTTACTAGAAATCAAGGCTGCCTTCCTGCTTCTAACTGAAATGCCTGTATGGGGATCTTAAGATTTAGCACATCGGAAAAGCAGTGGGCTAAGATATTTTTGTAGGTAGTAACTAACTACCATCTCCCTCAAATCTCACTTTAGAGAAAGTCTGCAAGGGTGGATCATTAACAGAACCTGTGAAGAACGCATGCATATTTGTCAGCAGACAAAAAGTGAGATTACAGCTCAGAAGTTTTTTGGCTGCCACCAATGCATACATCCATTGGCCTACAAACTTCTTTTGCTCGCCCTCAGATATTCTTTTGTGTGGGCAAATGCCACAGATGGGCGTGTAAATGGTTGCCAAGTGAAGCAGCTAGCACTTTCCAGATCTGAGTCTCCCGTAGGTCTTAGAGAAACTGAATTTATTTTCCTGTACTTTTTTTTTTTTTTCAGCAACTGCTTGGTCCTATTCCCTGTTATTCGCGTTTTCATATCCTAAATTTGTTTCTCCTCTCTGCCAAATTAGAGTGCACCACGCAGTACCAGCCTCTTGCATCACCTTAAGGTGAAATACTGTCAAGTCTGAACGCATCATTATTTGCATTTTAGCAGCACTTAGTAGGTCAATTGAGATAAGTGGCCGTTTATGCCAGACGTTTTACAAAACATATGAGACAAAAGGAGAGTTTAAATTCTAATTACAAAGGACATAAAATGGTAGATAAGACGGAATGAAATGATCAACTACACTTACAAAACAAAGATTCCAGCAGAGACCAGAGGGAAAACTAAACTTTTCTGGATCCAGAGTGAATGCCCTAGCTTGAACTTTCCCAAATCAGGCAGGAGGCTCCGCAGGAATATATGCATACAGTATACACTTATTTCTGGCAGAAATTCTAGTTTTGTTTGTTTGTTTTAACTACTATCATCTTTATCAAAGCTTTTCAGGGAAAGGTGTCGTGTTATTTTACTGCCTATAAAGAGGTAATAGCCAAAAAGAAGAAAAACAGCTCTGTAGATGTTCTTTCTTCTCATCTTCCACTGGGGCAGTGCGATATTTCCACTGCACTGAGGTGCTGCCATCCTTCTCTGTGAAGTTCTTGTATTCCTCTGTGGACGTTTTCTTGAGGGTGGACTTTTTTAATCACCATGCCTAGCAATTCTTAACAGAATCATTTTATTTAAGAATGCTCCTACAAGGAATAAGGAAGCACTTTGTTTGGAGATGTGAAGTGCTGTGATGTGGGCAGACAATAGAAACTTTTGTCTTTCCAGGGTAATCAAGTTTCAGGCTGTTGGGACTTTCACCTTAGACAAACCCTTCAGCATAACGACCCTGTCTGCCTGTGCAATTTGAAATAGACAATGTAGTCCAAGTTACTGACCAGATTTCCTCACCCTTGTTGTGTGATTTGAGGTGGACTGTATGAATGTGCTGTACACGATGATGTCAACGCTGAGAGTGTTTTAAACAGACTTTTCGGTGGTAGGCGTCTGAGCAGGCCCACAGATTTAAGGGAAGAAGTTGCATATGTAAAGATGCATTTCAGTGATTTGCAAGTTGAAGTTACAAGTGGAAGTAATTCTCTACTCAATAGGTAACGGCATTTCAATAGTGAAATTATGCATTCTCATTTCTCATTCATTATAAAACTCTCTGAGATCTCTTTGGTGAAAGGAAGCATTTAACACACACATGCAAACACGTTGTTTTCCAGATTGAACGCAAGATTAAATCACTAAAATCAGCTTTCCGAGTGAAAGTCAAAACACGAGTAGTAATTTTGTCTAATTTCTTAAGCAAATTAATCATTTTTATTAACTGATACTAGAAACATCAATGGGAGGCAACTCATGATACTGTTAGTGTCACATGCTTTCTGTTTTACTTTCATATCTGTAGTCCAAATGAAGAAACTTTCTGAGGGAATCATTATAAATCTGTAATATATTTTTGTTCTACCCTATTTATTTTTAAAAGAACAACATTTCAAAAATACTGCCAAGGTGTATGTTTGGTTTTGCATTAAATAAATTCGAAGCCTTCTTTGGCTGATATGAGTCCCAATTTTATGCTCAGTTTTAAAAGGGTATAAAATTTTATCAAAGAAGTTCTTTAGTCTTTTTATAACGTAGCAATTCAAATTTGAATTGCTTTTTGGAATTAGAAATTCCAGGGTATTAAGGCATTCGTTACCAACTTACATTGACTTTACCACCTTACCTTCTTTGTATATTTTGCCTCTAGGTATTCTTTGTAAAACGGAAAATAATCTTATTAAGCTGCAACAAACAACTAATTTCTTACATGTTAGTGAAACAGCTCTAAAATTAATCAGTAACATTTCAACAAAATGGTCCTTCACTTGAAAAGGTCAAAGTGTTGAAACCGGCACTCTTCACTGGAAAACATATTCTATCTTTGGTAGAAAGGTTTTAGCAAGCATGCAATTTCTTCTGAGGGAGATTATCGAATAGACAGCTGCTATTCCACTGACTATCATGAAGAGCCTAACAGTGTTGGTGCGTCAGATTTAAGTCTCAGTTTTTCCCTGTTCAGGTGAGAGTTTTGATCTCCTGTCTTTTACATCACAGATAAGACTTTAACTGCCAAGCTACTGGCTGATAGGAAGTAGGAATTTTACCCATTCTTCCCTGCTTATACTATGTTAAATAAACATTAATTTTAGTAGAAACTTGAACTTGGGGCTTCTAAGCTTTGCCTGAGCTCAGCAGCTGCTCTGTGTGTGCTTCCCTTTCTTCTTGCATTAAAAACAAACACATCAAAGATTTTCATCCAAAATGTGAAACAGGAAATCACTGAGTTTTGCTTTGTTCAGATTTCTTTAGAAATATAGTTTCCCAGGTTGTAACTTGGAAACTAAATACGGTCCTGGATGCGGTAGAATTTTTATAACATTCTCAAGTGGGAAAGATGATAAGAGTTTTTGTTGAATTTTATAGAAGCCTTGCTAAAGGATGAGAAAGCCTCCTTTAATTTTTCTTTTTTTTTTTTTTTTTTGCAAATCAGCATTCCTCTCCCAAAGAAAAGTGCAATCAAAATCTATACTTTTAAATGTAATACGGAAACTTTCTTCCTGCTCTCCTGCTCTCTGAAATGAACACAGAAAAGACCATACACTTTGACACTTCTTATACTGAAAAAAAAAACAATAAATAGCAAATTTTGCAAATTTGTGGCTTATATTCATGAATTTGATAGTGAACCCAAGTGCATAGTAACTATTAAAATGCCTTTAAAAGTAACTTTCAAAGAGAGAAGCATGTGTGAAGATCTGCATTTTGTATAGTCCCCAAACATCATCATTTAGAAACGCAAATGAACTTAAAATCTGAGCATAATTCATTTGGCTCTATTTGTATTCACAAATAGATTCACAGAAGATTCAATAGATTCTTCACTGGATCACTTTGCTAAGTCACATTTAGAGAGGAAAAAACTACACCTAATTTCAGAATGTAAGGAAGACAAGTTGTTTTGAACTCTATTACTTTTTTGAGATTTCTGTGGTATTGCCTCTTGAAACTGCCTCCTGCTTTGTATCTGATAAAATCCTTAATTGTACTCCTCATAAGAGTGCTTTTCAATATCAATATTCCCAAAGTCTCTACAGCTCCATGCCAGGGCTTGGCTCAGTTGTCTCTATTCATAGTAAAAGCCCAATACTTCTTTTAATTTAGTATTTTAGGACTGAGCTCTTCTGTAATGTTTTGAAAAACAAATATTTGTAGCATGGAGCGGTAAATATGTTGCATATAATAATGACTAAAATAAATGTGGACTGTCATTTCAGTAAATGTCTGTTTTTGTATACAAAACAGGTAGCTGCATCTCCAAGAAATACTGAAGATTTGTATGGCATAGGAATCACTTCATTATGAGCAGAAGCAAGTCTTGAATAGTAAGGAAAAAGAAATTAAAACACATTTTGGATTTATATGAAGGATACCAATAAAAATGCTGAATACAAAGTTGAGAACACAGAACATTGTGATTTCTAATAGGATTGTGCTTGACACAACATTTTAAAGTAGCAAACTTTTTCATTTTAAGATAAATCAGTGTTTTGTTATCCATTTTTATTTACCTTGGTGCTTATTTAGACTTAACAACTTTTTACGTAACAGTGCTCGCTCTAAGTTCTGTAGTTCTCATTAGCACAGATTTTGCACAGCTGATGATTTCATCTAGTTCAGTCCTCCTTGCTGACGAGCGTTTTGTCTCAAGACATCATGATTCATAAACTTCCTTTTGCTCTGGGATTTGAGAGACCAGCATGGGAGTATCCTATTCCTACAGCAAAAGCTCAGATGAATAATGTAGTATGAGTAAAATGTATCAGTCAGTGATGGAGATATTCTGTATGTATAGGTAGCTTAGAACTGCTAGAAAGGAAAAGGTAGATTGAAGCAGATAATAGTCTTCTGAGCCAGATTTTGTATGATATAGGAAACGTAGTGATAAAACAGTCATTTTGCAGTACTGTAATTGGATACAAACATCATTTGAGATTTTATCTTTCCACTGCTTTACCAAATTTACATAAGACAAATGCTAGTTGGTGAAGAGCATTATACATTCACATTATGCTCTGAGAAGTTTAGGATTCCACTGCTATCAAAATGTAAAAGTCACTTTTAAAAAAAAATTTCTATTGACACCATTGATTTGGAAAATGTGAGATCTGCAGTAATTATTCATCGTGACAGCATATTTGCATGCAGATTTCATTCTATACCTATTTGTATTAATTAAAGAATAATTTTGAATAGTTCTCCCATATGTATTTTAAAAGACCAATTTTCTCACAACTCAAAGTTGATTTGTTTAATTTCTTTTGTCTTCTTTTTTTGCACCTCCACCATTTTACTTGAAATAATTGAAGCTCAGAATCTGATATTTTCATATATCTGTTTTATACCCGAGTATCTCTGTTGGTTCAGTAATGATCACATCCTAAAAGCAGGAGCTGACCATGGAACAATTGCAACACAGTGTATTTAAGTTCAGAACAAATAAATAATAGTTCCCTAGTGTGTTCTGATGTTAAAGACCAGATAAATAACAGAATGGACAGAGTTCTTGCACTTCACTAGCTGTATAATTAAGAACTGGAATGTAATATATCTTCTTGAGTTTCGGTTTTTCAAGATGTATTTACAGGCGTGTGAGGTAGTTAAAAAAAAGCTGAAGGTGTTCATCTTGGATGACTACCTTGAACTGCCTTTGAGTGCCACCATACACTTGAAGTGTGTTACCTCAAATTCTCAGCAGTCAGATGAAATTCTAAAAAATATCCTCTGAGAACGCAGTCGGAGTTTGGATTTGTCATCTAAAACATCTGTTCTGTTCTATGAGTTTTAAGGTAACAAAAGATGACAGCAGCATATCCTCAAAATGAATAGATTCAAAGGAAGTCATGATCTCATAAACACAGAATAGCTTGAGGCTATCCAAGGTTCTCTGAGTCATATTTCCTTAATGATAATTTTAAGGTCACTGCTGAATATGATCAGTTTATTTTGAGAGACAAGAAATAAATCAGAAGCCATACCTGGCAAGAAAGAAACAGAGATCAATTGGCACAATACATAACTTGAGCTCAGTTAATCAAAATGCCTTTTGAAATACTTTTGATTTGTAGCTTTGGTATTCTGTTGTTCTAGAAATCTGTTTTAATTTTTCATCCTGCACTCTGTGAAGGAGTCTATGAATTCCATAATGTCTGGATAGAGAACAGTTTGGTTTTAGTACTTTGATCAGTCTTTGTTGACAGAGTAAGCTTTATCAACCATTACTGAGATTAATTTTTCCTATGTATTATCATCAGTCTGTCTTCTCTAAAACCTATTTTGAGTGCCTGTATGTAAGTAGTTAATTTGCATCAACGGGGAAAAAAAAAAAAGGTCAAAATACACTGGAGAAAAACTTCATACCTGCATTTTTAAAGAGAACATGCCTGTCAGCTGTGCTGAAAACAGTTTATGGTGGCATGTCAGTCAATTACTGATTTATGCAATTTGGGATCTGACATGGAACATCACCCTCTGAAGAATTCCGACCACTGGTTTTCTAGACATTAGATCCTTTATAAACTCATGGTATGCCATCCTTACCCTTGTAAGCTCAAAACTTCAGTCCAAGGAAAAGCTGTTAATGTCCAGCCCTGAAGTTAACAGAGTTAACTCTGCTTTTAATTCATTTGTTCTGTCTGCTTCAGGTAAACTGAGTTTCAAAATATCTAACAAAAGCTCATTCTAGGCAAACTTTAAATAATTACCCATTTTAAGACTAGTTTTCATTAGTTAATCCCAGCTATTAACAGCGCAACCTCTTTTCCAGGGAAGGGAAAGAATTCCGTTGGATGTGCAAGCTGTTTATTTCAGTTAAGCCTTTCACTTACTTCCCAGAATTCCTCAACTACTCAAGTGCACAGAATTGAATAGGCCTTTTCTCGTAACTGTGCACCTTGTCTCTAATGCTTTTACTGGGGCTTGAATGTTTGATTTTTCTCCATCTAGATGAACAATCACAAACTTAAAAGCAACTAGTTCATAGGAGCTCCCCATCAGCATGAGATATATTTTCTTGTAAAACCTGTGGATAGAGAGATGTTTCTGTTGGCTTGTGTAAAAAGATAAGGCTACCAACTTTTTAAAAACAAATATTGACAATTGTTTTGCACTCTTTATCAGAGTATTTCAATTATTTTATGGTCATTACTCTTGTTCTTCTTTCTGTGCAGTGAGTAATGGAGTACAGATAGGCAACAGGACCTTCAGAAAAAGTACACAAGAGCAGAAGCTTAGGCAAACACATTTGTACAGGTAAGGAGTGGCCCAGATGACTTGGCCCCAGAACTCCAGAGTACAGAGCTGCAAGAATTGTTTCCAAGAGCAGTTAGAGTCAATAATGAAAACAAAAATTCAGTGCTGCTGTTAGTACAACATTTTAGTTCATAGCAGAATTGCAATTATATGACAATGGCATGCTGGTTAATAAGACCTTAATTAGGTCTTCTTTGACCCAGTGCAGTCTTAGAAGTGGGGGGACCATTTTATGTGCTATTGCAGACCTTTGTGTCTTGCCTGAAATAAAGCTAATTGAGAATGGCATTAATGCCAGCAATGAAGATGAGGCTTGGGCTGAACATTAACAATAGTTGAAGAGCTTCAGCATTTAGGATTTTGAAATTTTAAATAAGGAGTCTTCTTTGGAAGTAGTAAGTCGGATAGCACATGTCTGAGAAGCATAAATGGCAAGGAAGAAGCAGATGGATAAGATGTCACAAATCTATATGCATGTGACTCAGACATTTGCCATAGTTCTAGGATTCCTGTTCTTCTAGGATAAAGAACAATTTGATTATAAATCTTGAGCTGTTAATATTCAGCACTCCTTAGATGGAATTTCATGTCAGTGAACAGATTCATGGCACCTACAAAATGTCAGAAAAAGCGACTAACAAGATGGTAATGCAACACCTACAGACAGCCCATCTGCTCACCTAGGTATCCAGGCCAAAAAGAACTTGGGCAACATCAAAAACAAGAATTAAGTCTTCCCATAAACTTGCCTGATCATGAAAACTGTGATAAGAAAATGAAGACAAAGTTGGGATTTTCTGTTTTCTTTTTGTATTTTCCCATTGGGAAGCAAAGACAGAAAATGACTGACACTGTTACAGGGAATAACTCTTGAAATACTGGAATGGTAATAAGTGCCTGATGAGAATAAAGACCTGAGGCAGAATGAGGCTGTTCAGTGGGAAGGATCAAAACAGCAGTGGCCATTAACGCCGAACAAATACAAAAGTTCAAGCTAAAGGAACCTGGAAACAGAGTAGTCAGACACCATACGAGAAAGCAGACATTGTGGTTCAACATATCCGCAAGAGGAAGAAAAATGTTTAGCCTGAAAATATTGCTGAGAGTTGCGTGGACAAAGTATCCCAGTGTTTGTTCTCTAAAGAAAATGAAAGTTGAAGTACTTACAATCACATACAGCGACTACAAATGAAAGAAGAACCGACAGTGTGTGACAAGATTCTCTCCAGTGTTCTCCATGGGCACATTTAATATCCAGAAAAAGCTGACTGCTGCTTTTGCCACTCTGCTCTTAGACCGGTGGCCAGCTGGGTTCTGCTCGCTGGCAGAGCTGCAATTTTACTCCAGCATCACTGATACTCAACTGTATTTGAAAGGAGATAGGTGACTCTGAGAAGAGAACTTTAGCTTTTTGAGACCGGTGGATAATTACTGGCTTTCAAAACATTCTTCGCAAGAAGATGTATTGTTGACTGAATTTTTTAACAAGTGGCACAGAAGAGCCCTGCCTTCCAGGAAATCTACCTCTCGAAACAGCTGAGTAAGGATCTCAGATGAGCCAACAGATTGACTCATCGTAGAAATGTTTTGCTTTTTTTTCCTGAATAAAGTTACATAATTTCCTTTTCTTTTTAATTTTAAAATGACCCCTAAAATATTTCCTAATGAAAAGTCAAAACCAAACATTTGTGTAATGTAGAAACAGAATTTTTCCTCTGTTCCCAAACAGGTTAACTTCTCACATTACCTGCCTTTTTTTCAGACATGCCTAGACAAAATTTGACATAAAATCACTAACTTTGGTTTTGTTCAGCGTTTTGGTAGATAGTGAGTATTTGGCCAAGGGAATCAGGAAAAGTGCCACAATAATGAAAAATGTGCCTTGATAGTGAGAAGAGGATGGAACTTACCGCTCTGGAATAAGGAAAGGACTCCACTTTCCACATGAGAGAGCCACGACAAAGCCTGTGTTGTATAAGCTGTTTAGGAGAACCTGAGAGCTTTTAAGTCCTCTGTTTTTAAAAATTTATGAAAACAAAACTCTCTCTGAATGACTGTTACTTTCACACTTCATAGTTTTACAAACCCTGGTCTTTGATCTAACAAAATCTCACAAGTGTCACAATTATAAAAGTAGAATGACAAACATTCAAACTGAGAGGATGTAAAGTGTTCTCAGTTCTGTAAACTCAATATAAACTTGAAGCAAAGAAGATGGCACATGTTTCCTCACTTGAAGAACTTCACCCAGAGTCTTCTTTCAGGGACAGCTTGAAAAAACAAATTGTACTGTAGTTTTGCAATCTGTCACAGTAGAGGACAGCTTCTCAGCTGCAGATGCCTTCAAATGAATCATATATCATTTTATCTGAGAATTTATAAACCTTTCTAGTTCAGTTCGTTTTTTTTTCTTTCTCAATATAGGAAACACTCCATCCAGCTCTAATCCAGTACATACTACAAAAACAGCCATACAAATCCAAACCAAGTGTTGGAGCACCCTATAATTTTGTATATTCTTTTTTTTCCTTATTTTCTCTTCAAAATTAAAATGTCACAATAGAGCGAAGTGAAGAAGCATCTGTTATTTAATGGGAGCTCCAGGCTGAGCATGATGGCCTGTACTTAGTGAAGCTGAAATCCAGGCTTAGTGGATGTCATTAATATCAAACTACAGTACAGCTGAGAGGCTATTGTCTCTCTCTTGAGAAGAGAGAATATGAATAAGACCCTATGCAATAGGTTAGTTTTAAGGTTCATGAAAACTCTGCCAACCTCAGATTTGAAATATGTTAATTCAACCTTGGAGTTTTCCCTGTTTATGAGAAATCTGCCTCAGTGCACAACAGCTGATAGAATCTGGTCATGCTCTGGCACAATGCACACAAAATTCAAGAAGAACACAGAATTTCCTGATCTAGTGGTACAGTACAAACATAACTTCCTCGGTGGCTGCGTATTCACTATTCATCTGTGATCATATGTAGAGTAAGACTGTACTTTAATATGAACTCTTTTCTAACACATTCTCGGAGGTGATAGCCTTTGAAGTTTGACAAAGCCCTTAAAAATATTTTACAACTAATTTTCTTGTTATAATTCCTCATCAGGAACTTTTCTAACTGCAGTTTTTATTTTCTCTTTCCTTGAGTACAGTTCATATATTTTACTTTTCAGTTAAGCATTTTGATTAACTGAATTGCTAAGATTTTTTTTGTGAAGTAAATGACTAATGATATTCATGTTTTATAAACGTGGAAGAATAGAGAAAGAAAGAGACTGTCATGATGAATGGCACGGTCAGTGCCAGGGATGGGAATAGAAACCTAAGATCTTTACTTCCAATTCCACTCTAGCTGATGTTCCACAGGTGACATCTCCACATCCACATACAGAAATGCATAAAAACAGTTTCAGCAGAACAAAATCAAGCATTCACAAGATAGGAGTGACAAAATAAGAATACTTATATAACTTCCAGTTCTGGTCTAAAGGTACTTGTTCTGTGCAGTTTGTATCTATGACTGATTTGAAACAAATCTGCATGGCAAAATGCTTTGCTACTGTACAGATATGGTGTTAATGTTTGTGGAGTCATGGCTGGAGTCAGAATAGTAATAACAAATCTGGAAAGAATCCCAATGTCATCATGATCTTGCCATTGTAAAAGTCTCTTCCAGACAAGGTTCTGTTTCCATGCCCTTTGCGGCTCATTCCTTTGACCTGTCTATCTCTGAAAAGTTTTTTGAATATATCCCCAGGTTATCCCTTAGTCCATCTAGGTTGCTGAGACTTGCTCTGTTCCTGGTTGTTCATCTGTTCTTGCTTCTCTTTTCTCAGTCTCATTCTCAATAGACATGCTGTGTTTGTACCTTCTGCCCGCTATAAGATCATTTCATCTCAAAAACCTGTAGGCCAGTAGGATCCTTATTTAAGGTGATAGGTAGAACTAAGTTCCTCATTGTGGAGACAGGCAAATAAGAAGTCAGTACATTTCTGGGGATAGTCTCTGACTGTTGTTAAAAGTTTTAACCAGAGGAGCTACTTCCTGAGCTCTGACCCCATCTGCTCTTGGGCAGGTTTGGGTGATACTTTCAGAAATATACTCTTGCAGTTTTCCCACCAGACAGCAGAGCTTACCGATCCTTTATCAGCACACTAGGTTGATGAACCCAATCTAGCACTTTTTATTGGTGTTTGCGGGAGGGAGTGGGCTGGGTTGTGCAGAAAAGCTGCATGAAATAAGCTAAGAAGTTAACTAACAAGTTTGAGTTCACAGTAAGATTTTTATGCATGAATTATAAACCTCCTATAATAGAAACCGTAAAGGAAATTCAAATAGACTATTAATTGTAGCAACGCCAATATATTAAGATGAATAAGATTTTCTATAGATATAAACTAAGCAATTTCAGTTCCTTTTATTCACTTCATTAGAACTGAATTCTTTGTAGGTGCATTTTCAATACGTGTGTGTGCTAATTTAAGAGCTCCTGCATTAGAGTCACTCACCTCAGCCGAGGCTCAGAAAACTCCGTGCTCATCATGCCACCAGAGTTATACTGCCATTACATGCTCCAGTATGCCTCTGGCTTTGCATATTCTTCATCTGACCTGTGGTAAATCCATGATGACTATTCTCACCTTCAAGGAAATTAAGTGAGATTAAGGCTTCTAAAGGCATAAGCTTTTGAAAATTAACCTCATATGCCTAAAACTTCTTGTCTGTTTCAGAACATGATATAGTTCAGCTGGTCATGATATTTTGTTCACTTGACAAAACTGTTCTGAGGAAATGCTGAAACTTCTCCATTGAGAAGGGCAGTTTCAGTTTTCTCGTGCAATCTGAAATCCCAGATGAAATGTCAAAGCCAGACAGAGAGAATCTATCCAGTACTGTCTATGGCATGGTGGCTGTGTCATGCAGTGAGGAAGTAGGCTGGTGGTTTAAGTTCCTTTTCTGCCTGGTTCACATCAAAGATTTCAGTCTCAGTTGAGACTCTTGTCATAGCACCCACTTCACCTAATCCTTTTTTTTTTCCCATTACTATTATAATTTATATAAGCTAGAACAGTTCTTAGAAAATATGTTGAAAAATGGTAATGAGAGTTGACTTTATAAACTAGTTAAAAAATTCTGTGAGTGCAAACTCTCTTACCTAGCATTCATTCTGCAGAAATAAATAGGTTGATTGAAGTTTACAATGCACAGAGTTGATACATATAAATATGGTAACTAGAAATAATAATAAAAGAAAAAACAGAGAAGACAGCATAAAGTAATATTCCTAAATGTACTTACAATGAATACACAACAGGATTGTAAACTGAATAAAGAACTGTCTATGAAAGCCAGTCTTGTGAGTGGAAGTAGAGAATAATTACGTTTCAGAGAGTAATCTTCTGGAATGGGTTCTTTCCAGATGTGAATGAGGTAATAAGGTTGTTTTACTCCATCATTTGTTCTCCTGTGTTGTTACTATGCCATGCCTCTGCATATGTCATTGTAAACAGAAATTTTTAATTACATCATCATAAAGTATCTTTGATGATTGTATATGTGGCTACTTAAGTGTTTTTGTGGAACAGGCACAGCCGCCAGAAACAACAGTGAAAAATATGCATCAGCTTAAATGGTTTCATGTTTTTCCTGGATAATCTTATTCTCATGGGAAGTATAATGACAGACTTCCTTTAAAGGAATGAAATGCTTGGATGACATAGATGGACAAAACCAATTTCTTCTTACTAAGCATCCCTAAATGATTTAACACCATTTTCAGAATACATGAAAATATTCACTACATTTGACTTGTTCTGTAAAGTCCCAGGTCTCTTTTCTGTAGAGATCCAAAGGCTGAAAAAAACAAACAGTGCTTTATAGACCCTGGGTTCCCAGAATCAATGAAGATATTCTAATCCATCCAAGCTGAGGGCCTGGCCTGTGAGGGGCAGCAGTGCCCATCAATGCAGTGTACTTGCACCAGACATGCTGCCTCCACTTTGTTTCTTGCTCATTTTCTCTGCATTGAAATCACAGAACTTTTCTCTTAACTGTTCATTACAGTTCTTTCCTGGAAAAATACCAGTAATTTAAAGGTTAATAGAATGCTGAATTCACTGTAATTAGAGCAGAGGAAAAGCATTTCTGTAATTGCTGTTAAAGCTTTCATGCCACTCGGCCAATAAGATATGGCTCCCAGTCTGATTCAGAAGGTGGGCGTAGAGATCTGTGTGAGCGAGAACTTGTGGCAGGGCAATCAGACTAGTGCAGAGATGATGTCTGAGTCACTTTGGAGCATGCTGGAAATCCGTTGTTAGGCAACCCACTTGGGAAAAATAGAAGCCAAAATGTCAAGGATGAGAACATCCTAAAAATGTATTTGATGGAACTGGCTACCCTGGAAAAAAAGTCAAGACACGCTGTTAATCAGAATATTTCTTTGTTTTATTTTCTTTTCAATACACTGTATTATAGATCAGCTCTTTACTTTAGGAGGTTTACATTTCCAAAAACTGTGGTACTGCAGAGCTGTACGTACAAAGGAGCCTGAATCGGTCTCACCCGGACCTTTATTCCCAAAGTGGTCAGTTGATGCTGTGCCTGGTCACATGCGTGGCACGTGCTGGAGTGAGTTAGTGCCATGCAGTGCATGACGAGGTGGAAGCGGTGTGTTAAAGCTCCGTGCATTAGCTGTGAGCAAACAGAGTAGCTGAGCTGTCCTGCTGTTGGGAGACCTCTGCACTGTTTCTGTGAAAGAAGGAAAAACCTACTTCAGAAGAGTCTGTTAATTTAGAAGTCTTGCCGTTTTGACTTCTGAGTCACCCACTTCTGAGTAATTTACGCCCTTGATTTTTTTCAGCGTGGAATATATTTTTGAGCACAAGCAAACTGTTTATTTTTTATACATGTGTGTCTATATATATATTTACTGGATGGAAATTTAAAATTGGTGCGGTTTCTTATGAGATAAAGTACACGTCTGCACACACCTAAGACCTTAAGAAAAAAATACCCACAAAAAAGTCTTTATATGAATGTTGCTAACTTTAGTGGAGAAGCATTTGCACAATTGCTCGTGAAATGTCCCTCTCTGATGGATATAGAAATCACCATGCCACCACTGAGCCAGCGATAGGGCAGAGTGCAGCACTGTGTAGATGTACTAACTTCTTTCTGTAAAGCAATGGAACGCTGTTAGCAAGGCACTGTGCTTGGGCTAATTAGCTCAGTCCTGCAGAGCTTACTCATTTGGTAGTAGCTCAGGTGTCTCTGTGTCATGTAGTACTGTACAATGCAGACATGCCCTGAGAAACCAATCAGTGAAGAGCAGAAAAGACGAATAAAACTTAAAAGAAGCCATTGCTATTTTTACTGTCACACATTTCCCAAGTTCCCTTTGGTAGACCTGTTATTAGTCACCTCATAGCTTACATGTGTCACAGCAGATGCGGATTTTTAAAAAGGAGTTTGCAAAGAAACAGCTATGTTTCATTTCAGAGCTGGAATTCCCTGGAGGAACTTGGAACGAGAGAAGCAGCAAGTGCAGGTGAAGGTCAGAAACACTGGAGAGGAACTGGATCATGCAGTAATAGACAGGAGCAAATAACAGTAAAAGTTCCATAGTAAAGGGAACAAGCATGCTAGATTCGGAGGAAGATAAATAGGCCTTTGAAACTTCAAATCTTCTCCTTTCCAATTTAACATATGAAAGTGAATTATATCTGAATACTTATGGGGATCTCATTCTGAAAAATAGCCAAGGTTCTTTCTTTTTTTACAGTCTTCCAGTGGCTCAGTTTTCACTTTGAAACCCAGGTGGGAAGCAAAATTCTCATAATGTGATCTGCACACTTTAGAAAGACAAGTTCTCCAGAGATGGTAATTACAACAGCAAGTACTGCTTTTTTGTATTGTCACTGCAGTGATCAGGACTCTTGTACGGACTCTCAGAATGTTGTACCAAACTGCTCCTAAGTGACTTCATTGATTTGGAGTTGTAAATAGATATACTTCAGCAGCACTAGGTCAAATGTAATACCAAAACTGCATCCTTGAGTATAATGCTGTACTACTCTTAAGTAGACTAAGCTGTTCAATTTCTCCTGGTGTCGTATCTGTAGTCTGCATTAAAATGTGATTAAAAATCTGAGAGACCAGAGACCTTCATGGCCTCAGGCTTAGTGCAGGCTTTTTTAATATAGGCAAAACTGATTTGGAAGAATTATAATATCGGAGTACTTACTAAGTTTACCATCTCTTCTTCTTCTGAATCTTTGTTTTGACCAAATGTAACATGGAGTAGGAACCAAACAGACTGGATATTTCAAACAAAAACAGAAATTGGAGGAGCCATATTTCATCCCTCTTTTTTTTTAATAGAAGGGTTTTTGACGATTTCGGTAACAAATGCATGGAAGAATTAATTCTGTCATGTTTATCTGAACCAAACTAGAATTTTCAGAAACCAGGACGGTGAACTCAATCCCACACTTTTAGGCTCAATTTCCAGCTCCAGTTTTTCTAGCTATCAATTCTGTTTAGACCACATCAGGCTAAACTGAAAATAATTATAGGTATGTAATGTGGCAAATTTGCTTAAGCAGAAATTACTGCTCTTCACTCCTTCTTTCCATAGGACTAGGTCCTAACACTGTGCCTGTTCAACCAGACTCTGGCAGGGAGGTTGATTAATGGTCTTGAACTTACTATTTTTCTCATTAGGGGCAAGACATCTAATGGCAGACAGATGGGCAAGGCTGTAACCAGAAACTGGAACTGTCATGTTAGATAATCAGCATTCTTTACATTGCTGTAAAATTTAAGGGAGTGATGGGCGTGAAGAGGTCCTCCTGGCAGGGAGCATTTTCAGAGGACCTGTGGCTTGCTCAGATTTGTAGGAAGGTGATGCTTTCTTCCATCTCCAAGTTAACAACCCTCGGAAATGGAGAATGCTTATTTGGATTGTGGATGGAGCTCCCGAGAAAGGCTGCCATCATTGTGAAGGCCATCTCTCTACAACAAGGATGGCCAGTGGGAACAGTTATCTAGAGAATAAATCACAGCCTTGTACATACTTCTGAAGGACAGTTTAACAGTAAGCTGGAGGTTACGGTATCAGTGCCTAAGAGCTCTTATACCTTGTTGAATCTTTCTTTAAGACACATTTCTCCTCTTCTTAATACTGTTGTCCTTTGGTTCTTGTACTACTTACTTCTGTAACCACAGACTTGTGAAAACTGGGAAAATAGGCAACTAAAGGTTCTCTGTCAAGCCCTTGCAAACAGTGTATTACTGTCTAGTTCTGATTATGAGATATTTCATTTTAATTTGCTACAGTAAGTAGTAGGAAATGTACAGATTCTGTATTAACTGACATAAACTTCTTAGAGGAAAATCTGTAATGGATTTAATGCACATGTTGATGGAAAGCAACATTTCATTTTGTCGAATTTACAGCTAATGACACTCTCACAGAGTTCTGTGAGCCACTTGAACAACGAAATAGTTCTGTAAAAGAAATTACATGAGCTAAATCACCAGGTAAGTATAAAACCAGTGAGAGTTCTTTACTGCTCATTATCTGAACCTCTGAATAACATTTTAACTTCATTTTTAAATGCCCATACTACAAGATTATTTCAGCATCTTCATGTGCAGCTTTTTTATCTAGCAGAAAGAGGGATAATTTGCCCACACAAGCTTTGCAGTTTCATGGTAAGAACAGCAGTAAGAATAGTTTTGCTACTGCAATTAAAGGTGACAATTATTTCTTTTAAATTTGCAAATGTTTTCAGTTGATACTGGGCATAAAATTACAGACAGCTATATAATCATTTATAGTATCTGCATGAGTATTCAAAGGTCCAAATACTAGCATAAAAAAGGAAAATGAGATGTAACTTGCTTCGCTTCTATAATGCGTAATTTCTCAAGACTCCTATCAACAGCTTTGGTTTTATGATGAGGAGAATTCTCAAAAAAGGCAAAAAGATTTGGTACCTTTTATTGTTATCTGAAATTAATCTTCATAGATATTTTTACATGCACGTTTGTTAAATGCAATAGTCACCTCAGCTGAAATGATTTTCTCCTTTACCTACCCCATATATCTAAGCAGCTAAGGAAAAATGTTTTCATTTGTTTCTGTCTTAGCACAGTAGTTGCACAATATTTTTCATGCCAAAAACTCCCAGAGCTCTCGGTAATTTATTTAAAAAAAGAGGAACGCAGTCCAAAGAGAGAAAATTTAGCAAAAAATATTGGATAAAAACCTGTTAATAATGTTTCTGCTGTGAAGTGATGCCTTCTGTGCCTTTCAGCTGACACTACTTCCCTTGCCAAATGACTGCTCTGTTTGCATGTGCTGGCTTTCACCTCTTTTGATATAAAATACTGCTGTGGTTGTATTAATAGTGCAGTCAAATGGTTTAATCTCAGGAAGGGACAAGAAGTTTTCATGTAATTGGATAAGAGTATCTTCCCCTGGCTGAAAGTTTAGGTCGTAGCCATTTATAACTTTCTATTTTCAGCTGAAATCTGAATCCTTGCTCTCTGCATGGAGAATGTTGTTTTCTGTTAATATTCCCCTGTAATTGAGATGGGAAGTTGAATTATGGATCAATATCAGGCCTCTACATTTCTCAGGGTTACATTCACTTATATCAATTTTTTTTCCCGGAAAATACTGAAGATGTTCCGTATGTCTATAAACCCTTTAATATGACTTTGCTGTCTAGCAGCGATCCATAGATCACACTTCATGAACCTGAAACCAAAAGATTGTATGAAATGCAGCATATTTAGTAGGAATTTCTGCTACAGGTGTATTAAGTTGTTAAGTAAGTACTGTAGTATCATGCTGTTTCTGGATCCCAGAATTTACTTATCTGTAAAATAATAGTAGAAATGGTGAGTACACTCACTGTATTTGAAATTAATATTTTCCTCTGCATGCATCATCGTTATACAAGAAAAATGAAGAGCTATTTCTTACTTTTCTGAGCACCGGTAGATGTTACTTTCCATGCTTTTCACTGCAGGGAAATGATTCTTTCCTGCTACATATAACAAAATATATTTATGTTCCTAGTGTGCTTGATTATTATATAAACAATGTTCAATAGATGTCATGAAATCACATCTTCTTTCTCTCCTCACTTTAATTCAGCTAAAAAGGGGCAATTAAACTGAGGTAATAAACGTGTATTTCACAAGAAACCACAGCAACCTGAAATGCCTTCTGTTCTCTGTTCACAATCTCATAAGGGAAACGTGTTTTCATTTAGGGAGTCTGAAAGTTTACACTGGATGCACAGCGTGAGTCTATCTCATACTTGAGACCCCTTGTTAGTAAAGATAGCTCTTGTGTAAATACCCTTCAGTATTAAGACAGGGAGAAAAGTATAAAACCCAGGAACAAATTGTGCTAAATGGCTTCCTGCTGCTATTTAAGCTATGAGGACTGTGGCTAGTTATATATTTTGATGGACATAATGTATATTCTGTGTTTTGCATGTAGCACAGCCTGAAGCAAGAGAACTTATTGCAAGACCTAAGTATTACACATGAAACTGTCTTGTCCTTTATTTTAGGAGCAATTTTGTCATTACTTTTCCTGTGCAAAAATGTGCAGGTTCTGCCAGCTGAGTTTTAACATGAATTGAAACAGGTTCTTGGGTACAGATTTGCTTTACCCATCACTTTCATTCTCTTCTTGTGTATGTAGTGGGCTGCATTTCTTTTTAATGACACTTGGCTACATCTGTCACTAGGCATTTAACCTTTTTTGAAAATAGATGTATGAGAAGACCTTTACTGAGCTAGCAGAGCTTGCTTTCAAAACTCAGTGAGTTCCAGTCATACAAGCCCTCCGCAAGATTAATTCAAGTCAATAGAGGATTTAAAAGTGAAAGGGGAGAAAAATCAGGTCAGCAAGAAATATGAATAGAATGATTAAATCAGTGGGAAATGCTGTGGTAAAAGACAGAGGATTCCAATTCCAGTTATTATAGATTGGAAGGCTGAGATGCTTAATAGCAAGGAAGGAGAGGATTGCTTGAGAATTGGATTGAATAGGCAGAGTACATCCAATCAGTCCACTTCTAATAGATTGGTTGAATACGTAATATAACATGATAAAAGTGTTTGGTCTCTTTGCTTTTTAGTAGGACTTCTGTGAATGTAGTCCAGATAAAAAGATCATTTATGTTTCCTCTCACCAAAGGGATGAAGTATCTCTGCATGCATTTGATACTGTGAATTTTTGCGGTTTCTGTTTTATAACAATGCTTGCAAAAATGGAGTGAAGCTCATTCATCATGTCCTACTTAGGAAGATGAAGATTAATGCCTGATCTGATGGTTAGTGCCAGAGTCCATATCCCCAGTTATCCCTTGCTATCGATATTTTCAAGAAGATGGTTTGCTATCTTTAAGTCCTAGATCTTACCATAGCTACAGCTTTCTCAATGGCACTGAAAATGGATACAGATGGGAAGAAGTGCAATTTAGGTATTCCAGGATGAATTGAATTTGGAATGAAAATCATCACTTGTCTTAGCATCTGTATATAAGAGAAATTCCCAGTCTTGCTAAAGAGTGCTGTCATCTGGGTTTTATCTCATGAGATGTAAATATTCCCAAGAGGTTTGGATCAGATAAACATTTTAGGGCTGGGCATGACTTCTTCCAGACTTGCATGAAATTACAAACACAATGGAATCCCAGGCATCGCTGGAGAATCTCATCACTACCTCAGTATAAATATGCAGCAGTGGGGATGAGACAGGCTTTCTCACAATGGCATTACAGATGCACCCAGTCTGATGGCATTTTAATTCTGTTCTGAGGTGGTGGTGTACTGTCACCCTGTAGAAACTAGAGATTAGAAAGTCTGTGTCAGCCTGTACGTTCCCCATGCTGCATGGAGGAGAAGCTATCTGAAATAACTGAGGGCACAGAAGGAACAGTGAATTCCTAGATTAAAGTTTAATGACAAAGGCACACATACCATGAAGATCTGACTTGTATCACTGTCATCTGACAATTCCCAGTGCTGTTCAGCAGTGTGAATCTATGACATGCTGTTTACACCTCCTGATGCTAACTCCCTTTGTGGGCATGATTTGTGTGTGTATTTATATATATGTATGTATATAGACTTGGCTATCATCGCTGCATGGGGCATGAGTGCAGAGCAGCCAGAGATCCAGAAATATTTAGCCCAGTCTCTTGTACACAACCTTCCTTATGCAGAGAGGCCCTGCTCCAGTCAAACTGAAGCCATTGCAAGTGTGAATGAGTGTCTATGGAGAAGTGCCACCGGTTAAATAAATCTGAGTGAAGTGTTAATTTTCTCCTTTGTCCCCTTGTACGTGAGCCCATAATATTTTTGCCAATTTTTTTCTAATGGCCTTGACAACTACTTCATGAGTCCAGTTACCTGATGTCAGAACAGGATGGGATCTGTGACCCTCATCAAAGTAAACTTGTGGGGTTTTTCTTTGCTGTACTTTTCATAGTTACAGATGCTAAGCTTCAATAATGTGCTTAGCACTGTAAGAGGCAGAAAGAATGACACTTCCTGGCCCTAGGAGTGCGCAATCTAACAATAGACAGACAGCACAAACTGTGCTGGGAGACCTGGGAAAGGTGCTTCTTAGAGAAACATATCTTCTTCTAAATATGGTTGGGTGCCTGACAACATTTACATTAACATTGATTAGTATTCATGGCTTCAAGATAGATGAGAGTTTCGAGAAGGGATTTGCCTCTTCTGCAGATTTCATTCTACCACATGCAGAGGGATCGGATCACCCTGCCACTGATGCTATAGTCATATAGGCTCCTTTCTTCCTTCTTTTTTTTTTTTTCCTATCTTTTAAAGTGCTGTTTGAGCTTGCTTGTTGATCTGTGCTCTTTACATTTTACGCAGTGACTAACAAAGATAGTCACTGTGCAGAGGAGTTTGCTGACTGCAAAACATGTAATTAGTACTGTACTTCAGGCACTTCAGTTGCATGCTAAGGAAGTTTTGATGGCCTTATATTGATGTCAGATACTGCTGTACCAAGAAATCATCTCCAAGAAAATAAGCTTCTTTAATCTGTGGTTTTTGGTAAGTCCTTGAAAGTAAAATTGATATATTCGGGCTTTTCCTCTTTCTTAGTTATATGGATATGGGTGCGATTAACACTTCCTTCTCTGTTAGTGATCATCTATCTTCTAGTTAAATGTATCCTTATTTTTGGAAGGGACAGTTCTCTTACTATCAAAAGGTGTCTAAAGTCAGAAGTGAAGAACTTTCAAGTGCAGCAACAGTGCATTTGGTAAGCCGTTTGGGGCTGATTTGGGGACGTAATCCATACGAAGAAATAATTTGGCATGTGCTCAATTTATATTTGGAATGGATTTAAGGACAGGATATCACTGCATAACATAAATTTGAGAAAGTGAACGAATTTGACTCAGGGCTCAAATTAATTTCCAGTGAGGTCAGTGAAATTTCTATGTTAGGAACTAGAATAGACCTAAAGAGAAAAGAAGCTCTTTGGGGTAAAGCTAATGATTACAACACAACTCCCTTTGTTTTAACTCTTTTGCCCTGTTTGAGCTTTTGTTTCACATATAGATTCTGTGCTTTCTGTTTTAGGCTTTATTCTGGAAGCTGCTGAGCGCTCATTGTTTCTCACTGCACAATTGAGAGAAATCAGTTCTCAGCACACAGTAGCTGTTTTGTATGTGTGTTTTTCAATTATTATTATTATTTTGACTAAAGAAAATGGCTCTCCCATTTAGAGTTATGATAGAGTCATATGCTAAACTTGATGGGACATATCCAGTCCAGGTTCCAACAAAGGAATGTACTGCTGTTGTTTAAGTAGTAAATGAGCAGATCTGTAGCTTTACTCAGATGGCAACAGTCATGATTTGCTGTAATTAAAGATACTGATTACCGACTTCTCCTCAGTCTATTTACAGTGAAATGGGCACTGACTGCCAACAATGACCAACTCCTGTACTGGTTTGTCTTTTCTTTTCTATGTTACTATCATTGCCTTAGGCCTTACCTGCACTGAGTGGATTCAGCAGTTAACGCTCGCTATTTCATAAGAACTTCTGTAACTCATCTGATTTTGGTTCAGAGAGTCCTCACAGAGACTGGTTTTACCTGCAGATGTTATGCAGTGTTGTAAATGAGCGTTTCGTTGCCTTCTCTGCAATGGTTGAGTGGGAGTTCATTTACAGCGCACTGTAGGACGCCTCTCTGGGCTTGTGACATCCTTAGGATCAGTTCAGCCAGCCCTCAGCACCCCATCAGGCTTTGATTCACAAACCTGGTGTTTGTGTTAAACTTGTGCATCAGAGTCTCTCTGAAAGAAGAAAATGGTAGTTATGCAGTTACTTTTTTTTTTCTCCAGTTAGAACACTTTCTTGTTATTTCTGACTTGTTTTTCAGCAGAAATGGCAATTCCTGGAAGACTGTGTTTCCAGCCACTTAGCCCCAGACCCAGACTTAATTAAAGATGACTATATCCTCTTTGAAATGGAGCAGGCAGCAGGTCAGAGCACCCTCTTTGACCAGAGACCATGCCTCCAACACCAAGTCTCAGCTTGATGCATTTCATCTCGGTCTGCCTGTATCTCAGCAGAGGTTTGCAGGCTCTGACTTGCCAGTTGCTGAAGCCATCCCTCTGTTGTCAGGCAGCACGGGCTGCCTGGCAGCGCTGAGCTGGCTGCATTTGTTCCACAGGCTGCACGCTGCTGCACATGTTCGAGCCAGACACCAGCAGCCTGTTCTTGTGAGTGGGTGGCAAAGCTTTGACAACAGAGGCCAAAAAGAAAACACTAATACAATGTGGGATCAGAGCTGGTAGCTCAGCTGTACTGAAATGAATCACCAATTTAGGTTCAGTCCTTCAACCTCAAACTGGCAGGGGCTATGAGTGCTGATAAGGCAACGTATTCAGCTGGTGCAGAACGTGTCCATTTCACTGCATCTCAGCTGTTCTCCACGGTGAGGTACATCCAACCTCCCGTGACCGGGTTGGTGATTCGGTATGAGAGCTTTGTTGGACGTGATGAAAGGGGAAGTCTAAGGCAGTGAGAAAAAGAAATCTTCATTTTTTGAGAGGGACAGATTTTGAGATGTGGTAATAGAAAGCAGAAGGCAAAACATACTTTGCTGTGACAAAATGTTGCTCTTCACTTGTGAGCTTTCATGTGAGAAGTTCATAGATGAGATTTGCAAAGGTGCTTACTAATAGAGGTTAACTAAACAAGCTCATGTTCAAGCTGTAATATTGCAAATTTAACATGAAAATATGTCTCTGCAGCCACTAACCTTAGTTATGTATATCCACAGAATAGAAATCCAGTGTTCTTTTAAATTATTATGTAGTTTCTAATAGGTAGTAATTTTCACTCTTGTTTTTATTTTTGGCCTGTCCTTGCCAAAATCATCAATCTCACAGTACACAAAAACACTGAGTTTTTGCTTGTCACTACACTCCAGTATGGTTGTGGGGACAAAAAGGGGTAAATGTAAGATGTTGCCTGGCTCTGCCTTGTTTTAACCTGTTGACATTAAGAGAAGATTGAAATCGTACAGTAAAGCTCCAAACACACTGCCACGCACAGGGGAGACCTCATTGCAGCCTTCCAGTACTTGATGGGAGTTTATAAACAGGAGGGAGACCAACTTCTAACACAGTCTGATCATGACAGGACAAGGGGGAATGGCTTTAAAGAGGGGAAATTTAGATGAGACACTAGGAGGAAGTTCTTTACCCAGAGGATGGTGAGGCCCTGGTGCTGCTGCCCAGAGAGGCTGTGGGTGCTCCATCCTGGAGGTGCTCAGAGCCAGGTTGGACAGGGCCCTGAGCAGCCTGAGCTGCTGGGGGGCAACCAGCCCATGGCAGGGGGATTGGAACTAGATGATCTCTAAGATCTCCTCCAACCTAAACCATTCTACGATAAGCTATCTCCATGTCATATGATCTAAGGCAACAAGCAGATAGTACTGTTCACCTGGCTGCATATTCTGTTGAGCAGCTGCTGTCTGAAATTTTTGGTGGCTGTTTGTGCAAGATGGACCCAGAGAAGGTAAAACAGCTTCTGTCCTCAGCCAAACAGCCAAGCTTGTGATGTCTGAAACCTGTCCGTCCCTACAATTAAATTTCTATAGTGATTTTCACAGTCCAAAATTGAATACTGAGACTCTCTTCTGCATAACTGCCTTTAGTGAAAATCTGCTTGATACTGCAAAACCTGTGTGTAGATGTAGATCTCCATAAGTGCTCCTTACACATTTATTTGGAAGAAAGTGTTAAGATTTGCCTTTTCAAAAGCAGTTGCCATTATTCAGGAAGAATAAAGGGTGCCTCTTGCATAACGCTAAGCTATCCGGCTCTAAGGAGGGAAAGAAACATGGCATTAATCTGCTGAAAGTTGGAAAGTTTATAAAGCAATGATCCCACAGTTTCTAGCAACAGCAGCTGTGCTGCGGCACAGAGAGTGATGTACCGATTGTCTGATTGATCGGTTTTCCTTCTACCACTATTACTTCTTGGCAGCCAACCTAATGTAATTACGCATGTTTTCCTGCAACAAGCAAACACTTTATGTGGTTGAGGGAACAGCTGCACTGCACCGAGGAGCTCATTTGCATAAATATGAAAGTATAGTCACAGAATTATAAAATTACATATCGCATAGAGTTACCTGTTAATGTCAAGGATTATAAATACCTGTAGAAATTATAAATACCTAAAATGCTCTTTTATTTAAAATGAATGTATATTTAGCCATTTTTCATCTGACTATTTAGAAAAGTGACTGTTGAGTAGAAAAATAACTTTTAATGCATCTCTGATCCGGAGAGGCATGGGGAAACCTTCAGAAAAGGATGCCAAAGCATAAAAATCATCCTCATTTCTTTGAAACTTAAACCAGGCTTCTTGTTTTTAAATTCACAAATTGGTTTCTAAAGTAATCAAGTAAAACTTCTCATGTATGAACTGCCTTTTATCACAGGAAATAAATCCTAGGAATTCCAAGCAATCAGCAAGCCATTAATACACAACCAGGGATATCTGCTGAGTAGTTCTTTGAACTTCTTCCAGAAAAAAAAAAAAAAGAAAAAAACCAACAAACTAGTGGCAGCACAAGAATCTGTGCAGCTTTGTGTCAAAAGAACAGACTCAGAGCAGCTAAAGTTAAAAGGCTTTTTCAGTCCTTCCTTTGTTTCATATTGTGAGCACACAAGTGCTTGTGCTTTACAAGAGAGATGGCAATGCAAAGCAAAGATGGAAGATAAGTTTTGGAAAATATGGACACTGCATCAGCCGATACTACCCAAAATTATACGTGGAGTTACAGCATCTCACTGTGACAGCTGCATTCCTGTCACACACAAGGACACCTCCTGTGTGGAAAGCCTCCTTCCACCTCCTTCCTGTGAGGAAAGCACAGCTGCACTAGTCTTAAGCCCACTGCTTTGGTAGAAACTTGGGAAAAAGTTTGGGTTATGAGGCTGCGCAACTTCTGCACTTGGTGCCAACAGCCATAAGATCAGGCCTCTCTGCTTGTGAACTCAGAAGCCTGTGCGTTCACAGTGCAGTCAGCAGAGCACAATGCTGACACAGGGAAATGGCTCCAGCTGAAGCTCTACGTGCTGTCCCCACAGAAATGCATTGCTTTGATTTCTTGGGTTGTTTTATGCAGATGTCATTGACACGGTTTGTTTCAGCTGACACTCTGTCGTGCAATTTGTTCAGTTTTGCATGAAGTAAGATCAGGAGAATGCACTGAGTGTCCTGGCAGGATGATGAAATGAGGTCTGTCTCATCCACTCAAGGCATTTCAAAATATGCTGCCACTTTTTCCTCCAGTAGTTCACTCTGCCCACCTGCTGGAGTTTCTGCCAAACAGCACAGGCTCAGCAGCTGGAGAGCAAGCGAGGGACAGAGGAAGAAGGCAGGAGAGGATACCAGCCCTCCTGTTGCCAAACTAGACTGCTCGGATGTCTGACCGCAACACAGAATCGTAAAATATCCTGAGTCAGAAGGGACCCACAAGGATAATCAGTTTTCCTAGTTTAGACTGGAAGTTAGAATTAGAGGTGAGACATAAAGCCGTGGTTTATATTTACAAAGCATTTTAAACACATATTTGGGGAAAATGCTTTCTTTGGAAGCATATACCAGCAGCAGCAGTTCCTTTGCTCTCCTTACCAGCCCGTCCTTACAGCCTACCTGCTGGCATTGCCTAGGAGCATGGCTTGACTGTAGTCAGATGGAATTGCATCCCTTTTAATGCAGTGTGGCTGTGGCCATGGCTGGACAATCACTACAAAAATACATCCTGCAATAGACAATTACAGTCTCTCTGCTTAAAAGTGCTGTCTGCTTGGATCAGAATTTAAAAATCCCTGCTGTCAGCTTACCTGTATTCCCAGCTGTCTGCAGAGCCGTACTGTGGAGGGAAGGGTATGTTGGAGGTTCTGTGTCTTTATCATTGGCAGGAAGCATTCTCAAAGCCTCCTGATCCTTTTGTTTGCTTTGATATTTAGGTGCCTTCAAGAACTGATAGAATTTCATAACAAAAAGGTTTCCCTGAAGTAAGCTGCATTTTTCTTGGATGCTGGGCTGGGACCAATGCTTCTATGAGTGACTGGCTTGTGTGATTTTCAGGACGGAGCAGGGTGAGTGAACGCTGAAAATCCCTGTTTTGTAATGGCAAGTCACTGAGATGAGTTGGAAACCTGCAAGAGGGACCAGGTTTGGTTTTGGGCTGAAATAGGTTTTGTAGCAGATAGACTGGAACTGTTAACTATTGATAATACACTAAAAAGCCATTCTAGTAGAGTAAAAGGCTAAAAATGATTCGGAATTAAAGAACAGAGCTAGTGGTAAATGCAAGATGTATTAGTTGAGATTATGTCTATGGAAGTAAACAAAGTGGCATTACTTAGCATAATGCCAGCGTGGACAAATCAAATGTACCTATAATGAGGAAAGACGAGCGAGGTAGTAGCGATTCTCTTGCTGCTCAAAAAGGGGAACAGAAATCTGTATATGTATTCAAAGAGCATTAATCTATTCAATATGCCTCCTGGGTACTCTTACAGCTCTTACAAGCTGCAAGAAAGTGCATCTGGCTTCAGAAGAGGATGCTTGCGCTTTTCAGATGATCTTGCTGAGATGAATAAACAAATAGGGCTGGGAGTATGGAAATAATAGGTTGGTAGGGTCTTCTTGGAATTTAAAGAAGTGTATTACTCACTGTGGAAAGACTGTGTCTGAGAATTGATGGAACCCTGCGGACTTCCTTTAAAAACTGGATATATATGAAAGAATGATAACATATGAGAACTGAAGCTGAAAAGGCATGCTGGTTTAAAGTGAGGCTGGAAATGCAACAGGATTGCATCTTGTCCTCCAAGTTGTTTGAAACTCTCAAGCATAAGCTTCTTAACATTTACTGGAAGAAGACATGCTAAAGATTACCAGCCGGAAGGTATTAGGGTATGCAAGGCATTAGGAATGGTAATTATCATGACCTCATACAAAAATAATCATTTAATAACAGAGCTGATTTCTAGAACCCTAGCAGTGTGCTGTCAGTGTAGAAGATACAATATGAAAATTTCTTGAAGCAAGTGTCTTCAACTTAAGAACCTATAAAAGAAGGGACCTTTGGAAAACAAAATGACAAACATTCAGGTTTCATAAAAAGGCAACGAAGTTCAGTAATGGATGCTTAAAAGAACCTCCAGGCAGGCATTCTAATTTTACAAGAGTGAAGTGTTAACGGTAAGCTCACAAACAGAGCAGGCCAGGATTTTCATAATACAAGAGAATATCAGTTCCCATTGGACTACATTTCTGGTATCTTTTCAGGTCAGCTGATTTCTAATTAGGTTCCAAAATGTGAATGCAAAATTCTAATTTTAGATATATTCATGTTTAAAGAATGGGACTTAATCCATACAGTTACTTAATATGTCTGTTTTGTTATCTTGTTTATTACTCTGTTTTTTGAAATCTCATTAATTTTCTAGTTAGCATCAATTCTGGCAGTGTTTCCAGGACAACATATAAACTGTACAACAGTAGTGGTGTAAGATGTGTAATAATTCACTGTGCAGTTTGACAGTAATTATTCATAGCTTCAGCATTTGCAACTTGATAGCCTATTGTAACCATATTGTTAAAAAGGTTCTTAAATAAACAAAGCAATCATTGTGAATTTATATAACGCGTGGTAAGTACGTACATTTAATTTTTAATTTAAATGTAACAACGCTTGGAGTACCTCCGAAATCATTCATGAAAAGACAATGAAAAGTAATGAATGCTATTAATTGTGTGTAGGAGACTATTTTTAGTCTCTGTTCCCCACTGTCTCATGAAAACCATTCCTGAGAATGGGAACTAGACTCTGGGTGCAGACTTATACAGCAGATATATTTCTAATGGGGCAATGTATTTTCAGGTAAGGCAATAGTTTCATGGAAACTTAACATTTGATTTTGAAAGCGTAGATTTTGCTTTTTCATGTCTAATTTACCTCAACTACGTAGGATAAAGTTGCTGGAAGAGTTAGACAACATATTATTGAGTAAAACATAGAATTTTACATGCCTACACTGAAGTTCTTCATCTTTGTAACCTAACGCATAAGAAGTGTCTCTTCTGAGAGCAATACTAAGCTAGAAATGAATTACCCAAGGTGCGGGTTTATCTGGGTGGGAGTCACTTATGATTTCTTAAACAAAAAGCAAGGTATTCTGTAATGCAGTAGAAAGCGTAACAAGATAGCAAAGCAGAGAAGTCTAAGGCCATACCGAGTGAGGATCTGCTTAGAGGCAATAGCAGTAGGCACAGAAATAAGAGAAGGAAGCTGCTTACCTTTGGAAGGCCTAGAATGTCCTCAGGTACGTAGGGATCTCCAGAGAAATATTCTTGCCCCCACTGCCAACCCTTAAATGAGGTCTGGGAAGGGGTGGATCCTGGCTCCAGCCCTTCTGATCACTCAGGTGCACTGCATGCACTGAGCTCCCCTGGGTTGGCCCTGCCTTCCCAGCAGGTGCTCAATCACTGGCTCAAGCCGTGACTTAGCATCTCCACTACACACACAGCAACATTCTCACACTACCCCATGAGCAGTCACAATTCAGTAAGTTAGCTAGATACAGAATTATGTAATTGCATATTGGGTCACACCTTGCAATAATCATTTCAGAAATCATTTCCATGTGTTTTTTGCCGTCTTCTGTCTCTTGCGTATTACCAGGAGGCCACCAAGAGCTCTGGTAGCTACTCTTTTACATTCATTTTGTTTCAAAGCTCAAGCTGGTTATGTGTGCTTAGTGTTGTATGTGAATGCCCCAACTATCTTTGCAGGGTAGTTAGGTTTCTGAAGCTTTTACACCACACTTGTTCTCTGGGAGACTTTTTTTTCTGAGGATACTTTTTTGTATGTTGAAAAATAACTTCTTTATAGTTTCCATTGTTCACTGGATTTTCCAATTAGTGGCTACATCAGCCGAAGCCTGTGAGAATTCTCGGTGAATAACAATGTCATGTTGAATGGCAGCGGTTCTGAAGGTGCCGTGTCAGAAACACTTTTCCCAAGTAGACAACTGCAATTGCATTTACTATAAAACTTGAAATTCAGATTTTCTTAAGAGTTTTTTTTAATCTGTACTTTTTGGCCTCCCCACTTTATACCTGAAGATCAATTATATATGTGCAGTTGAATAGATCCTACTTCAAAAGCAGATCTAGTTATCAATTTTCATATATTGATTTGAGCAGATATAGCTTTGGACATAGACGAAGACAGCTGCCTAGGACTGTGAATCTCTGTGTTAAGCTGGGAAAATGGATTTTATGTAGGGTTGATTTGTATTGGCTCAGCAGTGGTGGTGGTCCTCTGGGCACAATCCTCCCAACTGGCTCTGACTAACAAAAATGAATGACCTCTCGGGTCACAAATCAGGCAGCCAGTTGTGCTACCACAACCAAGACTTGCATCCCTTTGCAGCAGTCTCCTTTCCTGAGGACAGAAGGAACCCTGGAGCAGAAGCACACACTCTTGTAATAATCAGAGAGAAAAAACTCTACTAACACTCACTTGTCGATTGCTTTTGAATCTGCCTGCAGTACACAGACATAAAGAAGTTACAAACTGAGGAACACAACTGCCTTCAAAACAAACTTCATATGCTACATCCTTTGCCTCTCTCTTTTTAAGGTCAGAACCATGTTCTGGTAAGGACCTGGAAGAAGTGCACAATCTTTACAATTTTTCAGTTTTAAGAAAACTCTTCCTTGAACCTATATGGAAAACTTACTGAAGGTGAGCAGCATGAGACCTGAGAATACAAAAATCTTGGTATCTGTGCCTGAGAAACACATCTAGAATGATTTAGGATAGGGTTTTCTAGTCTAGATCTGTTTGTTGCATATCTTAGTTTGCACGGAGAACTTGTTCCAATAGATCATTTCTGTTACTGCGCTCACAACAAAGCTGTTCTATCATCTGTCTGTTTTGACTCTCAAAGATGAGTCAGGCGACACCCACACATATACTTAAATCAGACCCACTGTTGTGAACAGATCTGGACCATCCATTTAGAGAAAAAAACAAGACTCTGTAAAGGAGGCTGTCAGACTAGCCAGGTATCTGATTATGCACAGAGTAATTTCAATGGCTAATCACACGAATGAATCCTTACTTGATTACATCTCAGTTTTGTATCAGCTAATCATGAAACCAGAAAATACGCTAATGGATGCTGGTTTCTTATAGCACCTGTTCACAGGTACAATTTCTGTAATTTTGGAAGAGGAAGGGAGGGGGCAGCACTAATTTCCTAATCAAGAGCTGAGAAGCAAGCTCTAACATTCTTAATGCAATTGGTCGTTTTCCTCTAGAAGAAACCCAGAACTTTTCCAGGACTTAGATGCTGGGATCACTCCCCACGTCCTACTGTGTTTGTTTTTTTTTCTTCACACATACATGTTGTTCCTCAAGAAACCTTCTGTATCACATGACAAAAAGAGAAATTCTTGGAAATTCTTAAGAAAATAAGACAATATAACTTTTTTTCTCATCCCTCAGGTTGCTTTTCAAACTCACTGCCCAGCAGATATCAGCAGGAGCAGGAAAAATCCTTGTAGGAAAATAAAATGATTTTGTAGCGTGTATGCTTGCAACTATCCACATACCAAAGAGCTTTGATACCAGATATAAAGATTATAAGTTATCTATAACTTTTTTGCTTTGCAAAACTGAGTAGATGTTATTTTCATATGAAGTGGTAGCAAAGGGATAATGTTAAAGGAGATAAAGAACATTGGGTTCTGCTTTTAATATAGCATGGAACTAAGTTCTTCATTGTACAGAGATGAGTTTTGCTAGTAAATTATGAATAAGATCTGACATCTTCCACAATGAATCCCACAAAGCAAAATAATTCTGGAAATTCTTGTTTGCTACACTGCTTCTTGCAAACTACTCCATGAGAAACAGACTGAAAAAAGGCAGGCCTTGATCCCTCAAAGGTAGCGGCAGTGCTAATAGGCCGCCTTGTGCTCCATAGCCTCATGCTTGCACTAGCGTCAGGATTGCTGTGCTGAGCTTGGGCTATTACACAGTAGGCTGAAATGATTGTTAACAGAGTACAGTATTTGCAGAATGGTATTAAAATATCTACCAATCAGTTCTGTCCATTTGTTTGAAGAACTCTTAGTTTAATGCTACTTACCTACACAGCATCTCCAAAGTCTAGATAGAGAAAATAGAGACGAAGGGTAGCTGGATTAGCAGTATTAAGCCATAGTCAATCTACTGTATGCATTTTAAAAGTTACTGTAAAAGTGGAACAAGATTCTCTGCAGTGTAAATTGATGTAGATCCAGTCAAATTGACAGAACGGTGATGATTTGTACAGGCTGAGTACTGTCTCCAAGTCTTCCAGTAACTGCTACTTTAAATGGTAGCTCTTTGTCTGTCTTTTAACATACTAAACCACCAGACAGACTGCATTTAAATTAGCACTGATGATCAATATGTGAGATACATAATAAATCTTTCGTAAACACCATTCAGCTGAATTTCCTGTATTGACATAAAATACATTCATCTTGAATCTTCTTTAACTTTTCATACAAGCCCATAACTGGTGGAAAAATAAATAGTCTTTGAAAGGACATAGATAAACACTTCATTAGAAAGGTAGGATGTTACCATTTGTCATTTCATTGCTCATATAAAATCCATGTCTAAAAATAATAGTAAAATAAATATACTATCTGAAGTGTCTAAAGCTATCTGAGGGTAAAACCAAGTTGCCAGAATCACATTTGGTGTTTTAAGATTTTTTCCTGCCTCCAGGCTTAATAGAAGAGGATGAAGCGCTCATCCTGCAGGGAACCTAACACTTCCTCAGAGAGGCTAAGTTAACTATGACGTCTTTCAGAGGCATTAAAGAACTCCTGGTACCTCAGAGCAGAATCTTGGCATTTCGTGGGATCTTTACATTGTGCGAGTGGAATAGCTGTGTTTGCAGTTAGAAGCGGTTAATTTTTTTTTTTTAATTTGTGAGATGAGTTAAAGGTTAAGCGTCTATGGTAGATTTTTACTGTGAAAAAGTAGTAATCCTGTTCTGTAAGAATTTCAGAGGTCTAGGAAGGATATTTCTGTGCTGTTATAACTCAGTTCTGCCTTCATATGCCCAGCCTACTTAGACCTTCTTCAGTTTCGTCTTCTGCCTCTGTACCTGAAGGCACTGCCTTCTGTGCTGTGAAGACTGGTTCTCACAATCATGCTTTACACATTAACAGAAAATCAGGAAGCAATAAGAGATGAGAATGATTGCTAGCCACAGATTCAATAGATGAGATGTCCATAAGCATCCTCAGTTGACTTCTCATATAAAATCATCCACTGGCATGCTGACTGAATTACTTGCTTTATACAACACCCTAGCAAATGGCAGTCATGGGCCAGAACCCTCTATGCTCTCTGTTCTGGTAAAAAATATATATATATATATATTTAGGTGGTCACCACTACCAGAACTTACATCCAAGGTATAAGACAGGAGACAACATATGGAGATGGACAGATGGTGAAGAGCAAAGAAGCTACCAAACAATTGATAATCATGAAGGCAAATGGTACCAGCACACCAGCTGCCTAACATTTGTCCTTCATAGGTGTCAAGCCAAGGAATGGTGTAAGGAATGATTTTGAAGGATGATGGGATAGTTCTGAGGATGCTTTAGGAAAAGCCATCCTAAGTGAGGCTGTCAGCAGGGAATAGCTTATCCTGAAACCCTGCTAACATCCAGTGGAGGCAGGAGTTGTCATTTGCAGTGAAAGACAGGCTATGAAGGGCATGGAGATGCAGACATATAAGTTACATTTAATGTGGCCAAGAAGTGGAACCTATGAAGGGGTGCAGAACTGAGGGGCAGCACAAGAAGCTTGATGACTCACCGTGTAGATACAAATTGGGCTAGTTTACGATTAGAAGACAAAAAATTGAAATAAGTGGCTGAAAGCTAGAAGTCTAAATGATTTTTAGCATGTTATTAAAAAAAAATGTAGTTTCACAGATTTTGTGTAGAAAGGATCAGCAAGGTTTTAAGAAATCTTAGGCTCCCCTTTCCTGCACTCAATAAACATCACAAGAGTCAAGAAAAAGAGTAGCAGGGTTACATCTAGTGGAGGAAGGAGGCTAACAGCAGGCTTTCAGTCATGTTTTGTGTAACATAATGGCTAAACATTTGTGGAGAGATGTCAAAGAGAAACATCAGTATTTTGTCATTGTGTGTGGATTTCTGTGCTGCCTGGATTGGAGTCCATATAAAGAGATCTATTAAATTTTCCTCAGGGTGTTACCCTCAAGAAAAGGAAAAGGTGAGAAAGGTCAGTTATTAGGGAAACCCTCAGAAGAAGCTAGAGTCCTGAGTAGAAGGACCCTTGAATGGGCACTGAGTGACCAGAAGACAGTGGTGGCTGTCAGTGGAGGCAAGACTTCACAGAATGAGGTAACTTACACTGCAGTTGTCTAAGAAGTCAGGAAGCTCCCTTGACAATTGACTCCACTGGGAGAACTTGGCCTTGCCCAGATGATGTGGTTTTTTTTTTTTATCATCTTCTTTATTCTCCATCACATTTCTCTTTTTTTAAATGAGCCTACATATCAGCTTTAACTGCAGCTGCTCACCCTTCTCAGAGGTGTTTTGGGAGTGGAATAGATTAAGGATTTAAACACAGGTGATAGCAGCATTGCTTGGAATAAGCAGAAATGTAATATTTATAACACAAGCATATTGGCCTTTGGGTGGATAAGTGGTTCATAAAATTCAGTGCAGCATAATGTGAAGTAATGTAGCCAATTACTAAAAGAATAAGCATAAAGACTGCAGTCTAAATAGGAACACAACATGGAATCCATACTAAGAAGAGAACCTAGAAGGGACTGCAGATAGTAGAATAAACCATTAGCACTCTTTCCTGCTAACAATAACAAAGATGAAAAAGAGCAAACAAGTTTCTGAAATATAGCTCTGGCAGTGTGGCACAAAGCTGCAGAAATTATTCTGGCACACTACCAGTCTCATTAGAAAATAGTGCTCAGTTTCAGCCACTTCATTACAGGAAGACACTCAAAATGCACAGCAAGGGGCTGCCCAAGGTGTTTTAGTAACCAAGACATGATTTATGAAGAAATGTTGGACATATTTGTCTTCTGTATCTAAGAAAAGAGAGATTAATAGAGGATTCTTATGCAAGTATGCAAGATCCTGAACAAATGAGAACAGATCAAAGCTAAAATACAGTTATGTCATATGAAAACTTAAAATGAGAACTCTTGGATTAATGTTAAGGAAGAATATTCACAGTTTTTCTAGAAGGAAGAGACAGAGCTCATCACAAGTGGTGGAAAAGGAAATAACATTTTTATGAACTCACTTGAAAACTGGAAATAGTTGAAGAACTGACTGTAGATGTGTAGAAGAGATTAAGATTCTTCATTTCATTTTTAAAACAATAAATCATGAACCAAGTTTTAGTCCTTAAACTGACTACATATTGATAAAGAAACCTCATGCAATAGACAAACGCAAACAAATCTCTGCCAACTGGGCACTTAATTCTCCAGAGACCAGCTTAATTCTCCAGAAGTTTTATTACCAGCTACCGGGAAGAAAATTTGGTCTGTCTTTCAAAAGAGACAAAAGTATAAGGAAAAAAATCTATAATAAAATATCAGGTTCCTAATACCTTAGAGCTGTGAGGGTTCACAGCATAAGCAGCTGGACTTCCTTATGTGGACTAGTCTTTTAAAAATAAAGCAGACTGGAGCTTTTCTTCTGAGATGTAACAGGAAAAATAGCCTACATACTGAACCTGAACACAAAATTAATTTAAGTATGATATGACTACCTAGATGTCACTTCTTCAGCTTAGTCCCTCACTTGTAGGCTTGTGCAAATGCCTTCAGCTTACTAGAGGTATTCGTTTTTATTTGCTTTCAGACCTGCACTTTGCTCAGCTTACCTTCTCTATTGATTTAAAGTGAGCCTGAGCATCCTCCCACAACAATAAAGGGAGGGAATCCTTATGCACGGGCACCTCTTCCACAGAGAATGATGCAGCTACATCAGTATTGCTGCTCTACCTCTTATCCTTGTCCAACAATGAGCCTTTTTTCTTAAACAAGGTATTACAAAAAAGTGTAGAATGACAGAGGTAGCGAGATGTATTACCTCAGAGTGTGATGGAAAATTTAGAGTAACTGTGCAAAAAAAACACAAAGGAATTACAGAGAGGCACCCACTCTGATTCTGTTAACTCTTACTGAGATGATATATCCTATTCACTTAAGTGAGACAGATAAGACTTCAGAATACTTTTCTTGGTAGTTTATCCTTTAAGATTTCCTTAAAATTTTTCAAACTTCTCCTCTCAAGCTGGTGAAAGTTTTTTTTTATTACTGATGAAATTGTTTAACCTTTTATTTTTGATGCATCCAAAGAAACAGCTTTTAGCACCTGTATTAGAATCATAGTGAAATGTGCTGTTATTATTCAGATCCTGGTCATCAAAACATTGGACTGTACCATAATCAGTCAGTATTTTTGCAGATACCCTTGGTGATACTAAATTTACATGGGGAATGTCTTCACTGTAGTCCTAACCCACTGGGACATGTGCTGCCATTTATTTTGTTGGTAATTTGTTGACTATTTGTTCTGAAAAAACAAGAGTGCGTTGTTAAAGTTTAGAAGTGATATGAAGACGACCTGCTAAGAAACAAACAGAGAAAAGGCAAACAAAAAACTTTGTTCCTGGAAGAAAAATATTTGAATCGTTATTTGCCTGGTTGTCTCAATTTGGACTGTAATGTCTGCAGAACAGCAGATCCACTACCACGAGGGAATTCTCTAATCACATTTGCAAGTGTGTGGATTTAATTGAAAACGCAAACATCTAAATGGTTTTTATAGCATATATTCTTGTGCACAGAAACACTGCCATAATTTTTTTTTTTTTTTTACATTTTAAACCACTTTGGCATTGGTGACTAGAGTTTTTTTTTTTTTTTTTTTTTTTTTTTTTTTTTTTTACAAATGCTTACCTGCAGGTGAAATACGATATCCTAGCATTTGGCTTCTGTTCAGCCATGAATGGCTGCCTTCCTGTCTTCCCTTCTTTGTTGACACTGCCAAGAATTGGACCATTTACACTGATGCTTTTGTTTACGTGAAGTGGTTGTATTCCCAGCCAAGTGCTATCAACAAGCTGATGAGTTTGACTCCTGCTATTTAGTCAAGCATCCTTACCTCCTTGGCAGGCACTTTGTCTGGAGCTATCTCTAAAGTCACACATCCTCTGTGTTCCTAGAGGTCCACCAATGAATCGCATATTACCCATTGTGCCTGAGGCTTACAGGGACCAGATCACTGCTCTTTGCTTTCTCCTGGGGGATCTGGATACAGAATTTCCATTCTCAGCTCTGTTATGACTTTAGACAACTCAAGGAACTTTTCCATGTTACTATCTATTAAATGCATGTAGTGTGTTCTTAACGTTACAATATTTTCATATTTTCAGTATCCCCCAGCAGATTAATGCAGGATGGGGGCTGCGTAATGAAGTAGGCTCTAAAACTATTTTTTTCCTAAATTGAAAAGTAATAAGATGTTACATTACTCACAGGTCCAATTTTAAATTTATATATAACATCATTTAATTTTACATTGCAATCAGGTAAATTAATGAGAGAGAACCAAAACAATATGGTGTAATTACATTTGGAAATTATTCCTTCTGTCCCTCAAGAGTTCTTTTTGTTTAAGATTTTGAAATTTGGTGTCTAAACATAAAATGCAGTAACATCTGGTACTAATTGCTGGTTTAAATAAGATAGACAGATCTTCAAGTATTTCATGCTTTTGAAAGGAAGCTTTTAGTAGGATATTCTGAGTCAAAGGTTACAAAAAAATTACACCACTAAAAATAGCTAGCATCCCACTTGTATTCTAGAACTAAATGATATTTTATGTTAAAAATTCTGCAAAGTAGAGTTGCTTTAACTAAGTTCATTTGGAAAGAAAAACTAGTTTGTGTACCTTTTAGATTTGCTATTTGTATGGCAAAAGAAGGCAATGACAGCACCTTCCAGTGGGATACAGGCACTACAATGCAATAGTAAGTAATAAGGAAGTAAAATTGGCTCACCCCTTCCAGCAACTCAACATAGCTCAAGAGGAGTACAATCTCTACTTGTAGAGAAGCTTCTCCCTTAGGCTGCTAACCCTTAAATGAGGGGTGAGGAGGAGTGGCTGCTGGCTCCACCCCTTCTGGTCACTCAGCTGCATTGCTTGCAACTGAGCTCCTGGATTAGCTTTCTCACCTGGCGCTCAACCATTGGTTCAGGCTGTGACCTGGCAATTCTACTGCACTGTTGTTCGTAACTGCATGTGAACATAGTGTAAGCGAATGTTAGAACAGTTTAAACCTGGACTCACTTTTACATATTCTCTTACTCAAATTTCTTCATATGTTTTGGAATAAACTGTAGAAAAAAAAATGAGTAAGGGTGCTCCACCCCTTCACCTGTTCTATGGACTATGAGAAAAGTATGTGTGAAACATTACTGTCTCACAGTAAAGGCATGTGACTGGTGCAGTGACTTGTGCAAGCTTGTCCTTCCCAATGAGCCAGGACTCCTCAAAGATCATGGGCAAGCTGAAAGGAAACTTCTCCTGACACCCTTTTCATGTGGATAGTTGTCAGCCCTGAGGGTACCCGTAGGCTACACTCACCCACCTTACCTGGGGTCTCACCCACATCCCTGCCCCTGAATTGAAGGGACTCCTTTTCCACCCAGATGTTCAGGCCTTCCCTGAGCTGTGTTCAGATATGTTCAGTCCTGTCTCCTAGCTGGGCCTTGTATCCTGGTGTACTGCATCCTGGTGTACTGGATGGATACTTTGGAAGTATTTCACTGCTCGTCTACAACTTGTGTCTTTGGGTCTGTCTCCTGGATGGACTTTGTGCTTATGTAGTGACCTTGTCTCCTGAACCGCTTGTGACTGTGGAAACAGCAATCTTCAACAGCAGGAAAGGCTCTACCAACTCTAAGGAAAGAATATAGCAACTGGGCAATGTTAAAGTAATCAGTGATAACTTTGTTTGTCAACAGACACTAATTTTGTCCATCTGTCTTCTCCCACTCCCGGAATTTATCTAACCCACAGCTTAATTTGGTTATGGGAGGTAGCATTTTAGTTGTCTCAGTCTGACACCTGCTGCTTTCTTGTGATGTTCCCTAGGTCTTACACTGGAGAATACACGCAAAAGCCCTTCCCGTCTCAGCTGAAACTGCACTGTTTTTGTCTCTGCTCTCTCCTGGAGCAGAACCTTAGGTCTGACTCTTCCCTTTCACACTGGACTTATGCTACCTAATTCCACGGACTGTGAAGGTGTCTCATTTCTGGGTTTTAACTCAGAAAAGAGTTTAAACATATGCCAAACTCTGAACATGCAAGGAAATCCCACACATTTGAGAATTCTTGAAATAGAATTAATTGTATGTAGACAGTTGCTTGCCCTCCTTTTAGTATGAGAAGGCTTGACTGAAAAAAATGGGCTTATGTTTTGCTGTGTAGGGATTAAGTTTTGTGATTATACTGACCTTTCCAAGAAATGAGTTATCTTGCTTCTAATCTGTTCAGCCACCTGTATAAAAGAGCTATGAATTCAACCTCTTAGAATCCACATAACCTACAAATGATTCATTGTCCCAGTCAGTAACATGTATTAGTATTCCTGAAAGAATCTCCTCCTTCCCCATCCCACTGACCCCAGTCCACCTTCATGCAAGCCTGCTCTTCATTTATTGTCAGAAACTCTGAGAAACAAATCTAAGCAAAACAAGTTATGACCTGAGCTTTCTCTGCTCTGTTCAGTACTTTTTCCACTTAGGCACAAGAGTGGATTTGAAAACTACAAGGAATCATGAAATACATCAGTAGCGCCTCATGCACCAAAGAGTCGTGAGCTGATCACAGACTGAAAATACATCAGGTCTGGTAAGAAAAAATATACACTGATCCAGATTCTGTCTGCATTTTGTCACAATGTCCCTACGCACTGTGAGATTTTCCATCCTATTTTATGGAAAACCATTCCAAGCATGTCTGGCAGTAGCTTAGGTCAAGTACAATTTTTCCTTTCATAGCCAAAATACACCATCTGACATCTACACATTGGACATTCAAAAGAGAAGCTTGTGCCATCCAGCATGAAAATTCTGACATGAGGTATCAGTTGTGACAAAACATAATAGCTCAGCATCCCACACAGTGGAGGGGAATACCGTCAGCCTTCCAAGAGCAAATCGCTCTCTTAGAAACTAGCCAACCAACGCTAATTAGTTCCTATGCTGTACTGATAGCTACATGATCACTGTGAATCATGCAAGAGCAGCAGACACTAAATCATCTAAACCTACAGTCAAACATCTGCAGTCAAAAGAAATAGGCCTGCTGTCCAACAGCTTTCAGAGAAGACTTGCACAGGTAAGGAGCAGTCTGACCAATTACTGTGGACTCTCTTTCGTACTTTCTCTTTTAGTTTAGCAATAGAGACAAGTCCTAGTTACAGATGGGATCTCTTTCTGTGTTTTACTACAGTTAAGCAAGAGCAACTACAGGAAGATAAAAGTGTGGGATGACATCTTAAGCTTTGAAGTCAGAGGTATTTTTAGCCCAAGATTTGGACCCAGATCACTGAAACACCAAGGGCACCAACATTTTGGAGGTTGTTATTTTTAAAGAGATCTAACTATGGCAATCCATGAAAAAACTGACAAATTTCCCCAAATCTAGGGTGACTGGATATAAGACGAGGTTGACATTCCTAAAACAATCTATCATGAACGAAGCTCATGTTTTTTCAATGGCACAGTAAGTTTGTTGCTTTACAAAGACCCAGGCACATGTGATGGCTCTTGTTAGACAACAGCATGTGTGCTGAATTTGAAACATGTCTCCCGACCCACAATCAAATAACTGATTGTTAGTGTGAAAACAACATTCAAATTCAGGCACTTGAAGTTCACCATCATTAGGCACCTAACAGAATGGTTTGCCAAAACTGCTGAGTTTGGTGGAACTCAGGCATTCCAGTATGCCTCACGAAGAGCTCCAGCTGCAGTTTTGGGGAAATGGCTGTAAAGTGCTCCACAGGCCCTGGGTGCAAGAAGTGTGGCAACACTGCCATGTGCTAGAAGGAGCTTCTGTGGTCGGGCTCTGGTTTAGTTCTGCAAGGCTGGAGGCTTATAGGCAGGAAATTCATCTGCTAGCCAATGTGCAAACTAAAAAATAAAGCAGTTCTTAGATAACTCTGCTGTGTAAGGTTCGTTTGGAAAACCTTTCAGGAAACATCTCGTTTTTTCTCATTGTCTGGCTTGCTGATGGTTAGAGATTGATATCTGCAGATTCCCCGTTAAGAAGTATCTACTGGCATCTGCAGTTATCTTGAACTTCAATACAGCAGCAAACGAACTAAAGATACCCCAGGAACGAGTCTGTGAGGGAGAGGAATTTGCACGTGTTATGTAGCCACTATTAGCACCAGTTGGTTTCTATCATCAATTTCCAAAGGCCTTTTAATATTTAATAAGACACTAAAAGTTGTATGATAGTTAGATAGATCTCCCTTTACAGTGTAGAAGAATTCTGGTTGAAAGCAGGGCTGAAAGATACAAGGGTAAAAAGAGTGGTTGTTCTGTTCCAGCAGAGTAGGCCATTTCTCTGCTGTGGTCATCTAAGTTCACAGTGATGTGATGTTTAGATTTGAAAGCATTCTGCTTTCTGACTTGCTAAATTTAATGGAGAAGCTGGTAAATGATATATTTATCTTGTTATGTTCTTTTTAACAAGATAAAATATTACTTCAGAAGAAAAAAGAAAGAAAGAAAAGAAATTAGAGGCAGCAATTAATAATTCAAAAATCACATCCTCCAGGTTTTAACTTCTCAGATACCTGTTCCTGTATTTGCTTTTTAAATACATTTTAGATTGCAGTCTAATTGTTTAAACAGTAGTGCTCCCACGGTTGTTATTAGTTATCTAACAATCATTCACTCTCTGCTTTATTTTTAGTGCTTGTGTTATGCTCTGCTGACACTATACTGTTTCAGTTGTGTTTTTCTACTTCTGCACAGGGAATATAGATTATTGTGTTGCTTCATTGGATCCTGGAAATGTCTGTCTCATATGATTGCCGAAAACCGGCATACAGAGTAGAAAATGGCACTGTATATTTCAAAACAGTAATTTTCATCACTGAAGCTATGCTAATGAATGTTGGTGGTGAGAATGTTCTTGATAAAGATAGCATCACTTCTGCAGGATACACAAATTATTACATGTTCCCATGTAGTAGCAGTAAGAGAGTTTTTTTGTTAATCTTTTCTCTCTCTTCCTTTTTGATTGTTTGTTTTGGTTTAGAAAAGTAGGGATAATCCTGAACTTAAAAGCAATGTTGGTTTAAATGCCTAAAACCTCCATACTGACAAAACAGGGTGTTTAAACCCCATTAAAGCCTCCGAAATCTAAGCTCATACATAATTTAAGGTCACACCTGTTTTCTTGGGCTGGTGGGTCTGTGAATAAATGATGTTAGAAGCCAACCGAAGATGCTTAAATTTACACTTAATTGTCTTTTATTCCTTCTAACTTGTGTTTTCTGTGCTGTTATTAGTTCTTTGTGTAGACTCAAAATTTCATGATATCTAAGCCTCTATGAAGACCTATAAACCATTTGGGTAGGTAATTCGGCATGTTTTTGAGTTTATTCTTTCAACAATCACTTAAGTCACAGCATAATTTATAGCAAGTGCTTTCATTATATTATTCGTTATTTTTTTTTTTTAACTAGGGGCTTAAGTTGTGGCTACATATCTTCTAGGAGTTACTTTCACCATTTGCCTTTCCTGGTGCCTGGCAGGATACCTTTCCTTCTGCTGCTATTTACAACACCCCTCTGTGAGTGTGCATGTACATTTTGTAGATCTAATTTAAGTCTAAGGAGCATGATTTTGCTAGACAGTTTAAATGCTTGCTTTAGCTGAAATTAAGGCAGTAAAGCTTTTTAAAAGTGTTTAAATGTACCTACTTGTAATGAGAAATTGGCTTATGATGATCAAATTAAAGTTGATAAATAGTTTTATTCCATTTTTAAAACTGTTTTTCTGCAATAGAAAGAATGTTCATTGCTTGAACATGTCATGCATGTTCAAACAAGAAGCTTAGAAGGTGATTTCCTCTGGCAGGGAGCAATTGTAAGCAGCATTGGGATGGGCTGGGATCCACGCAGCCTACACGGTTGCATCTGGAAGAGGATGTAATTCATAATTTTAGAGTGCTCTGCCTTGCAAAGTGCAATAAAGTGCTTTAATATCGACTAATAAAGAGAGACAGCATGTTTGGAACTGAAAGTGGATTTTTTAATGTAGAATTTCTAAGAGTTCAAGGGACTGCTGGATACCAGATTTTTTTCCTGGTTGATTTCCAGAGAGCAGTGATAGGCACAGGCCTGACACGTGACCTTTGTGAGCTTTCTTACAAACTGAAGATGTGTTTGGATCCAGGAATTTATGTAATCAAGATCTGAGTGTCTAGTGACTTCTCTTGCTGTGAAGACATTTGTTGAACTCCTTTGGGTAGGTCAAGATTTAAATACAGCTTTTCATGTTATTTTATATATTTGACCTTACACAATTTATTATTATTTTTTTGTTCCCCAAAGAAATGTCCTTCAAGCAACATCTTTCCAGCATAGAAGCGTTTTTGTCAAATTCATCTGGAGCTTACATTGCCCTGGAAGCTGACTGAAATGTGGGTCAAGTCTGACATCAAGTGGTCAGATGCACTCTGTTCCCAATGGGACTATTAACATCGTGCCTCTCCTGTCTTAAAACGAAAAGCCTCCACCTCCACTTTCTCTCTCCAAGTTTTTTCTTCTGTTAACAAGATTTCTTAGCACTCTTCCTACCTTGATTTCCACCAAGGTCATGGTGTGTCATTCCTGACAAATATATCAAGCGTCAAATTAGTCTTGCATTAGGTATTGCAACTGCTGAATCAGTCAACAGAACGATGCGACGGTGTAAACAAAGTCTTCATGACATGGAACTGCAGATAAGACCTTTACATGCACTGCTTTATTTTCCCAATAAACTCTAACAAGATCTATTTCTTTTTAAAAGTACTATTAGCTCTTGAGGTGCTGAGTCTGCCATCAATGCAGATTCTGAGGCTTACAAGAGCTGCAAGAGCATTTTGCACTCACACACTGCTTCCTACAGTTGAAACACATAGCAAACTCTAATTCAATAATTCTTGTCATTCCATTCTGGAGAAACTTAATGAAATTATTCATTCCAAGGTATAGGAGATGTAGTGGGAAGAGAGACCAGAAAGAATTGAACTGTTTGACCCGAGATCTTAGGTTTTCCTAAATGTGTCTCTCATGGTCAGTCTTTGGCATGCTGAGTTGCCGCCCTCATGTTTCAGTGGGATTTGTACCCACGTCGACTCAGCAGCAGGTCAGGAATACGAGGTTTGTGCTCCCCTCTTCCAAAGTTGGTGTTATCCTTCAGTGGCTAGAGGGATGTTTTTCATCTGCCTGCTCAGTGATCAGCAGGTTTGGTTTGACCTGTTCAAAAGGCAACAAATGATGGGTCATAAGTTGTACTGTGTAAAATTTTTATCTGCACAACCGACTTATTTTTCACTGGAACAGTAGTGTATTTCTGTACTCTCTGCCTAAATCAAACAGTACAAAGATCAGCATACCTTATAACTATAGAGTCAGCAATACAAATACAAATGTTCCATTTCTCCCATAAATGCCACAGCTTGATAAGATTAGCCGCTGCGTTGATGTCTCTGGGACTCTGAACTAGCTATTAGCAGGTGGGCTCCGTTTTTTAAATTCATCACTGAGGTGAAGTCATTCACTTCAGCGTGTTTCCTTCTGGGCCAGATTTGGTGTTTTCGTCTGGAGCAGTAGTTTTACAAGGACCTTAAGCTGACATAAACCAGCCTTGCTGCCAAAAGAAATATAGCCTTTCCCCTGGTTCAGCATGGCTGTTTTTGCAGCTCCGCAGAGACCTGGATTGGGAAATTCTTACAGCAAAAACAGCAAACAAAAAATAAGCCACATTTAGTTCATAACCTTAACCATTTTCTAGAGATCCACTGTAATTTATGTCAGTGCCTAGTGGTCAGCTTATCCTCTGTGAGCAGAACTTCTTGCTTGGACTGTATTTCTTATGATAAACAACCCTTTTGTGTGAGGTAGGTGATCACGGTTCACTTTCCCAGTTTGTTATCTGTTTGGAGATCACTGAGGAGGATGGGCATGCAGAGTGCTTTGTTCAAAAGTCCTGCAGCCTGCTTTACCTGGGAATAGTTCAGAAATGAAGAGAGAGACAATGATTCTGCTCTATGGTTAAAAACAAAATGTGCTTGACTAGAATGTTCAATGCTGTAGCTTTTTTTAATGTAAGTCCTATTTTAATGTGTCTGGGCACATTTCTGTTGCATCCATGTGATTTTGAGTTCTTTATCTTTAGTCTTCTATAATTTCAATGCCTAGATAAAATCGTGGTGAATCCTCTTAATAGTTAAAGGCATACTTGTATTCTCATGGATAGCTCCTATTAAAAATTAATTACTAAAATAACTGTTATAATTTAAAATTATTTCTGTTTAAATGCTAACTGTATGATTTGCACTAAACCATGCTATCACTGAAGTCCCAAGTCATGCTATAACTTGTCCCAGCACTCGTGGTGGGATCCATGGTTCAATATCCATACAGTGCCAAGAAGATGGCTGCCTCTGTCCTAAGGAGATGGCGTTTTTAAAGAGGTGGGAAGGAAAGAATGTTCGAGCAATTGACCACAGACTGTAGACTTCAGAATGTCTCTTCAAACAGATTTTTAGATTGTTGTCCAAGTTAGAAGCCATATGGGGTGTGAAATGTCATGGCTTCCGTCCTGGGGAAAAATAAGCTCAGAGGAAACCTTTCTTATACATCTCCATCGTGGCCATCTAATTCTCATAAAATATTTCTGCTGAGCCACGCTGTTTGCATTTTAACTAGAAACAGCATTTTTCTATTGAGTAAAGCTTAGCCACAGCAGAAAATATACTGAATGGTACTGCTGAGCGTTTTAAAAGACCATTTTTTCAGGACACCTATTGATGCTAGACTGATGGGTGCACTGAGGTTCATCATAGAAAATAAACCTGGTAGCCAAATGGCAGAGCTGTGTGGCCCAAGCTGTATCTTATGAGCTTTGAAAGGAATTTTGGCCAGAGTTCACAACTGTAGTTTATTGCAACTCATACAAATTGTACAGTAATTTTACACAAATCTGGGCTTTTTTTTTATACTGAACAAACTATTCAGCATGTGTGTGCATTTTTAGCAAAACAAATCATTCTCTTGTTTAAAAACAAAAACAGAGCACTACATATGTTGCAGGACTATAGTTACCATTCTTTATTTTAAAGTCATACACAAATGGTTTGTTCTGCTCTGATTAGCTTATTAGTTAATGTTGGATCTGAAAGGCAGTTTTGGGGCATTGTCTGTCAACTTAGTGGAAATTAGGACAGTGAGTGCCTTCAATAGTCTTTGTTCATTAAACCATATCTCTGCAGATGTTCAGTGTTTTAACATTTCTTTAGCTGCTCTGAAGTATTCTCATTTTTTCAGCTAAGGAGAAATGTGTGACTTTGTGTACTACCATTTATTAAAGACGCAAAAGAAGTAGTCTTGTTATTCAAAAGACTGACACCTTTCCTCTGAATATATTATACCCATAAGTGCCAATTCACATTTACAAGCCCTCTAAGAAAAAGATGAGTGAATTGAAAAAATCTATAGAAATTTTTGCTCTCAGGAGAGCCTTGAGAGCATGTTCTTGCAATCCAAGAAATCATTAGTGCCAGGGGAAATTCAGCTTTAGCCAGCTGTGTTTCTCTGTGAAGAAGGGTTCATATGCAGGTTCCCACTGCCAGCTTTTCACTTACACTTCTGTAGGTGCTTACCAAAGTTAGAACACCAGCAATCTGCAGACAACTAATGAAAGGGCAGGCTATGTTCTTCTGATGTCTTTGAGGCAGAACTCCCATCAGAATGGCAAACTAGATGCTGTTGTAAGTGGAAATCTTTCTCCAAGTGATGAAGACAAAAATTTCTGACTGACACTGTGCTCTCACCCCTAGCAGAAATGCCTTATTTATGTAGAAATGAAAGCAAAGACAGTTGTTCATACTTGAAGTGCAGTTAATGGGCCTGGCTGGCAATGACAAATGAGTGCTCTAATTGATTAGCCAGGGAAATGTACTTTATCTGCCTCTCTTTGGTGAGCTTTATGCTGGATTGATCATCAGGGTGCTAGTTCTACTCCTTAAGACTGATTTCTTCTTCAAATCATGCACATCATTAGTCAATAGGATGGATGGAAAGGTGGTGAGGTAGTTGTTTGTGCTTCTAAATAGGTATTCATTATGTGTGTAACTGTGTTTTGTTGGCATTCTTGATCACCTTCTAGCTCCAATTTGTGTTTTACTTTAGCAACTTCCAGTCTGGTTAGAAATTTGCTTATTCATAGGTAATGCTGCTCTTGCTGGATAAATGAATGAGAAAACATTTATGAAATTCAGAAAGCTGTTTTCATCAGGATAACTCACTTTGACCCACTCTTATCTTGAAAATACAGATAATAACCAACAAGAAAAGAAAAAAAAATTATAATACCCTTGAAATATGTAAAATTAGCTGTTTATAAAAGGAAAGGTCATGTTTTATCTTGCTGCTTACTATCATGTGTTCTCTGTACTTACCTATACGAGAATATATTGGAGTGAAAATTAAGATAACACTACAATGTGTGAACATATGAGTTGATAGCAATAGAACTGGCCGTTGGTACAGTATGTGCTTTATGGGAACATAATATAGACATAGGTTGATAGTACAAAGAAAGGGGCTCTTGGAGAAGTTCAGTATATTAAAAATGATAGCATATCAGATATGGCAATTACACTAGCCATCAATCTTCAATAGTTTGTGAAGAATACTGCTAAAATGCAGTGAAGCTTTATAAGATTTGTGATCACAGAGTGTAAAATATAACAGATGCTACAATATTTAGATGCCTGCTGGCATTTACTTTTACCCTACACAGCTCATTTCAGTTATATGAAAATTTTATGTGCTCTGTAACCCCACTGAAATAGAGACATATTTGCAAAGAACCCACAATGGAACAGAGTATTTTCAAGATACACAGTATTTGATCTGTCTAATAAGGTAAAAAAGAGAGAAAATTACTACTAAACTACTATTAGTTTATTATTAAATTACTATTAATACAGAAGCCATGATACACGCAATGTCTAATATGAACTCTGCCAGATATGTATTACTCTAAACTGTCTGGAGAGTTCATGCAGTCACCGTGCAGTGCATGCTGAAATCTTGTGGGGGTGATCTCTGTGAGCCAAAACTAATGAAATAAGACAGAAAAAGAAAGTTCTTTTACTTTACTATTCCTTTCAGCTGGGAAGGATGACAGACAGCCTCCTATGTGAAATGGGAATCTTTCGTAATAGCTGCCAAGGCTGCTGCAGATTCTTGCCATTCTGAAGACTACTAGAGGACTGTGAAATCAGGACCTAGATGTACTTGCTAATTAATATTGTCTTTTGGAAGGGTGCCTAGAAGTATCTTCTGCTATCAAGCTGTGTAAGTCGCCATGCTTCTGCTCTTGTAGACTTCTGTTTTCCTTGCATCACATCTCTGATGTTATTTACCTTTTCCTAGTTTCCCTTGGGGCTACTGTATTAAAAAATGTAATAGCAGAGCATGTCTGATGTAATTCTGGTAATCACTGGACTCATTAAACTGAAACAAAGAAATGAATTAAGGTCAAAAACATCCTCTCTAACTTGAGAAGTGTTCCCAAGCCTTGACCTTGTAGATGTCTGACACAGTACTTGATCAAGAGGAAAACTCGCTCAACCCAGACATTCTAAAGGACACCAAAACTTGCAAAAGCTTTTGAACTGGCAGTTTGTCCATATGGCACTGGCTTGCTTTCTTTCCATCTTTAGGTTTCATGAACTGATTTTCCATTTGGTAACCTGGCAGGTCTGCAAGTGTCAGGCCTGTAGGAAACCAAAAGGTTCCGTATGCTTTTCAGAGAAGAATTATAATGGACCCTGTTCAACTAGCCACGATAACTCTAAGGTTGTTTTCTTTTAATCATTAATGTTTTGATATTGTCAAGAGCAGCCTGGCTCTTACTGAGGTCAATATCTGGTTTTTTTTTTTTAATTCAAAAACATGTGACCTTTCATCTACAAAGCTCACAGCAACTTGCCCTTTGTTACTTATCTTTTATAGCCACTCAGCATTTATAGTTACTGTTTACAGATCAGATCCCTTGGCACGTATGGAGTCAAAATAATTTTTCTTCTTCTACAAGCCCATAAGTCATAGTATGGTAGAAAGCCTATCGTTCTGAGTGAGACAACTGGAAACAAGTCAACTTGGGCCTTGGAGATCATTTCTGCTGTGAGCCTGAATTCCTCGAGCTTTAAAGAGCCACTTCAGTGACTCCTCCCTGCTGTACAAGTTTAGGGTGTTTTACTGAGAGTCACTGCAACTTGACAATACACACGGTAGCCAAGTTACATTATTGCTGGAGTCATCCAAGCTGTATGTTCTGTAAATCAAAACAGTATCTTGAAGTGATGTTGCACTTGTTTCATCGGCTGTATACATACAAAGAGCACAAGCATCTAGCCACAACTAAATCTGGTAAATTTAAGGTCTGTCTGTTCTGCTGCAAAGCAATAAAACAGTCATTTTCTAGTCTCAGCAAGCATGCTTTCATGTTAGAAGTAGTATAATTTCATTTTGTGCTTCTGCAAAATTAAACAAATTGTGTCCAGATAAAGGACATAAAGCATATGAATTTTCCCATGAGATGAAATAAGTTAATTCTGTAATTGTCAGATAATATTGAACAGTATGTTCATTACAGTAGTTTTGAAATGTAATCTAAGCTTATTTGGAAATACAGGTGATTAGTATAACATATTTCCATCATAGACATAGCATTGAAATTAGTGAAGTCTTTGGTGCAAGTGAACATGAAGTCCAGAAAAACCAACAAGGTCAGAGAAATTTAGTCTGCAGTATTTCTTGTTAAATTCTCAAAATTCAGGCTGTTATGTGAACTATAACAGTTAGAATCATAGAATCATAGAATTACTCAGGTTGGAAAGGACCTTCAAGATCATCAAGTCCAACTGCAACCTAACCATACTGCTCTAACAACCCACCGCTAAATCCTGTCCCCGAGCACCACATCCAAATGGATTTTAAACACATTCAGGGATGGTGACTCAACCACCTCCCCAGGGAGCCTGTTCCAGTGCTTAACAACCCTTTCTGTAAAGAAGTTTTTCCTGATATCCAACCTAAACCTCCCATGTTGCAACTTGAGGCCATTTCCCCTTGTCCTGTCACCTGTCACCAGTGAGAAGAGCCCAGCCCCGCTCTCTCTGCAATCACCTTTCAGGTATTTGAAGAGAGCAATGAGGTCTCCCCTCAGCCTCCTCTTCCCCAGACTAAACAGCCCCAGTTCCTTTAGTCTCTGCTCATAGGGCATATTCTCCAAGCCCTTCGCAAGCCTTGTTGCCCTTCTTTGGACATGCTCCAGCACCGCAATGTCCTTTCTGTAGTGAGGCAACCAAAACTGAACACAGTACTTGAGGTGAGGCCTCACCAATGCCGAGTACAGGGACAGGATGACTTCCCTAGTCCTGCTCACCACACTATTCCTGAGACAAGCCAGGATGCCATTGGCCTTCTTGGCCACCTGGGCACACTGCTGGCTCATATTCAGCCGACTGTCCATCAGCACACCAAGGTCCCTTTCCATCAGGCAGCTTTCCAGCCACTCCTTCCCAAGCCTGTAGGGTTGCCTGGGGTTGTTGTCACCAAAGTGCAGGACCCGACACTTGGCCCTGTTGAAACTCATATGGTTTACCTTGGCCCATCGATGCAGTCTATCCAGGTCCCTCTGGATAGACTGCATGACAGTTACCATTACATGACAATAAATTTTCCAATTGCTAGAGAATTGAAATCAATATCTGAACTAATACCACCTCACCTGGCATATGAAATATAAAATTATGCTCACATATAATGTATGTCAAATGTTTCTTACTCATCTCTGGTGACTGCAGAATATTGGCTGCAGTACTCCTGGCTGGAGTGTGAACAGTTTTGCCTGCGTTTTCTAGAGGCTGCTGTGGCTTCAGGCTGCTAGGATGTCAGCTTTGCCCTTCCTATGGTTGCTGTTCCTGCTGCTCCATCCAAGCGGTGATTCACCCAGGTGGCACTGGGAGCAGTGGCAGATGGCATAGCAGGTGGTGGTCAGAAAATTTGGAGAAGTACTTGGATATCCTTCCCAAGTGCCCCAGTTCCTCCACCAGAGCTTTGGCCAGTAACGGTGAAGGAGAGCTGATCATTGCCCTCCAAAAGATCCCAGCTCCAAGAGAGAGCTCTGTCCCGGGATACAAGTGATATTCGTATTATCTCAAGTCCCCACCTTCTGCCCTCTCAAGCTACAACCACATGCAGCCCACTCACCCAGTCAACCTCCTTACTGCAACTTGCTGTGACTAGCTGCGTGTGCTAGTGGCTACTGGTAGTTGTATGTACAATTGCCTATGTCAGTGAACCTCACTGCTACCTATTTTTAGGATCCCTCAGAATAAGTGAGGTATTTGGCTCTCTCATTCATGTGCTCTTCCACGTCCCCAGTCCAGCCCCAAATCCCCAGGACCAATTTGTGCTTAGCCATTTGCACAGCCTCTGCAACCTTCTTGCTTGGCAGCAGTGCTCCAGGAAGAGTACAGCTGCAGGGGAGACAGAGATGTATGTAGCTCTCTAATTCCGGGTCTGCAGCCTGCTCCCCTGAGCATCTTTCCATTGACTTCAGTGGGTTTCAGCTGAGGCCTTTGTTTGGATATTATGCTGAAGTAAATTCTTTACTCAGAGATCACGTCCCAAGAGGCAGAGTTTGTCCTGCTTCGCATTCCATGACAAATCCATTCTGAATCCTTTTATTATTAATAATAGACAGCAAATTCTGATCTCAGAGTTCCTGTGGAAGAGTCAGTGATATCTGTATAATTTAAATCAAACCTGTTCTTGCAGGTTTAAGTGAGTTCTAAAGATTTTATCAGCACAATTTCCCTGTGCAGCTGGGCAAGCTAGCACATAATTAGAGATAAGAGCCAAGAACCTTACAAGTGCAAGAGGTGAAACTAACCTTTGCTAATGAAGGATATCATGCAAATAGTATTTGATTTTTGTGTGTATGTGATGCTACAACTGAACAAGGTAGAGTTGTTCAGTGCTTAATGGTGACTTCTGTGACAGTATAGGCCTTTGTGTGACAAATATTGTGACAAACATTGCACAGATGCAAAGGAAAAAGGATTCTCTCTGTTGAATAATGACAAACCTGCCCTCTCTTTAAAGTAGCTCAACCTTTGCCACTAAGAAAAATACTAAAATGATAACTCCTTTCTCTGCAAACAGAGTAGCAGCACAAGATTGCTTCTCTTTGTCTGCACCAGTCTCCTATGAGGCTGTATATGGCCCCCCAAATACAATACAGTGGAACTAGTTGGTGGAAGATGTCATTTTTCCCCTAAAATCTGTTTGATCCTAATGCCCTTGAGCATAAGAGTGACCCCCCATGACTGCCATTTCTCAAAGTCAGCTCTCAGCTGATTCTGTTCCAGCAATTTGGAAACTTTAAAAACTGCACAGATTTCCTGCAGTTCTTTTTTAAGTTTTCCAGAGAAGGCACAAGGACTAATGTCTGAGGAGCATTGGATATTAGGAGGCAAGGTGAGATAGTTGCAAAGCTGGGCTTTGGTAAGATTTTGATAAGATTGCCAATGATATCCCTTTAAGTCCAAAGGTGTTCATAAAACTGTTGTTACTTTCATGATACCACAGGCACAGACGTGATATGCATGAGTTAATGTGTAATGGAAGGCATAAGGTTCTCTGGGTCTATTGCATATACCGTCATTGCGGTGGCTTGAATTATCAGCAGGCTCTGAAGCTTTCCCCAGGTTAGCCCCTTCCAGCAATTATTGGTAGGATTCTGCTAGGCAAGGAGGCTGTGTGAATAGATATAGGACTAATTCAGAGTAATTCAGGTTGGAAGAGTTAGGGTAAGGGTCTCCAGTCCAACCTCCTGCTCAGAGCAAGGCCAGCTCTGCGCTTGGACCAGTCTGCTGAGGACGTGATCCAACTGTTGAGCAATAGCCCAAGGTGCCCTTCTGCAGTGCCAGCCCTCGGCCTCTGTTGTTGCTGAGGATTATTTGCAGTTTGTTGAACGTCATAAAGTTCTCGTTGGCATATTCCTCCTGCTTGTTTATGTTTCTCCAAACGATGGCCCTGCTGTATATGCTTTGAATTTTTCTTGTGAATTTTATGAATATATTTTATTCATTTTCACTTCGCTTACTATTTCTTCGGACAAAATTGATTCCTTATTGTCAGATTTTTTCCTTTAACTCTATAGTTATAAGTTTGATTTTTGAGCATTTTAGAGATTGTGCATATAAATTGCAGTTCCATGCTACTGCTAAGCACTTTCCTGCCTTCTGAAGGGAGAAGTTAATTGCAGCAGTAAGATAGCTACACTGTTGTTGCATTTTCCCCTCACAATTTCCCTCATGCAATCTAATTAACATTTTGCAGGCTCGGATCATATCTTCCTGTTTGCCACTTGTGCTTGTGTAGGCATAAATATCCTTGGAGCAAAATACCTTATTCTCCACCAAGATCATTATCCCTATTATAAGACTAGGTGATTGTCTCCTATCTCAGCAACATCGCAGTACTATTATTTCCATTTTACAGATGGGAAAACTAAAATCACGTGAGGTTTTAGAGGGCTGAGGCCTTTACCTTAGCCTGTTTGATACTGGAGTAATTTTGGTACAAACTGGAAGGTATGTGACAGTTGCTGTAGGGTGAGACATATGGGATCTATAGCCACTCTTCATCAATCTACTTCAGGAAAATCTGGAGGAACTACATTAGAGCACTGCAGGTATAGCTACATATATCCCCTTCATAGACCTTTGGAGAACTGGGATTATATACACAGAGCTCAGTCCATGAATGGCAAGTCTTTAAGAAAAAATGCCAAGCGAAAAATTCAGCCATTTACTGTAGCATTTTTGAACAATATTATATTTGTTTTCAATTGAAAATAACTTCCTTCATTTGGAGAAAAGCCATTTCTCCGTTAATATTTGTTAGACCGTGGGTCATAGTCCACATGGGCTAAACCACTATTAAAAGTAAGGAATGATAGTGTGAGTTTAGGACAAGAGAGTGAAAAAATAGCCAAGTACTAACTGTAAAGGGTAAATTTCCTTTGCTCTGTAAGAGCTGAACAACCAGGGAGTTTTGAGAGCAATCTAAAGGAGACACTTTTTGTTTTCATTGGTGTAGCAATGCCTACAATACACAGAGGAACCCCCTTCCCTTGCTGTCAATTACAACACATCACTGCTTCTGTCCTGTGCAACTGGGTCAGGCATTGTGATGTGCAGCACTAGCATGAACAGCGAAGCCTGGTTTATTTTTTATTAGCTGTCAGTAAGAAATTGTTTTGTTTGTGAAATGAGAAGATAAAATACAATGAAGTCTCTTAAGAAGTATTTGGCAGTGATTTAAAACAGAATCCTAAAAAGGGAAGGCCATCGATACAGTGCACAACAAACAGAACTAATAGATGCAGGGAAATAGATTTATTATCTGCACTTGGCAGCTTCCAAACTTAAGGTTCTTGTTAAAATGCTGAGTCAAAACGAGTAAGAATTATTTCCGTGTTTGAAATGTTTCTGTCTTGGACTAAAATGTGGGCAGTAGCCAGAGCTGGTCCTGCACTGCAGCAGTGCTATGGGCAGGGCACTTGTTCACCAGCAAGTGACAAAGAGGCAGAAGATACCACTCTGGCTTTCTGACATTTTCATCTATGGACAAACACGTAATACCAGCAAGTTGAAGAATCCAGTCAGATTTAATTTTATGGATTGATTTTATTAACCCTTGCCACTGGTCCTAAAGTGATTGGACTTTTGAGGAGGGTGGCAATGTTATGTTAATTGCGTTGGCTCATGGAAATAGTACAGTCTAAACAAACCTCAGAGAAAGAAGAAATTGAAGCTTTAATTGTAAATGTGCATGTTGGTGTTCAGACACTGAATAGTGCCATGCAAGGTGGCTCCATCGATAGGCAGAAGTCTAGGAGCTGCCAGGACCTGTGTGCCATCAGCTATGCCACGTACAAATGATGCTGCAGCCTCAGCATGCTGAGCAGCCCCATCTACCCAGCAGCAAATTATTACATGCAAAGCTTTATTCAGCCCTGCTTTTGGATAGGGGATAGGTTGGTGCACTACATCTCCTGGCCTTTTTGTAGCCAAAAGCAGAATCTAGCCAAGAGAGGAGGCCAAATTAACTATGCATTTGTTATGAATGATTTAATCTTGCTTTATGAATCCTTTGTTCACATTTTGTTTGTTTTGTTTCCTTAGTTCTAATAGGCCTAAGTAGTTCTGGAAGTTGTATGTGCTACAAAAGTACTATTTCAGTAGCACAATTGTTTGCTGCTGAGAAAATAGTTGTTGAGAAATCTTATAACAACCACTGCTGATCCCTAAAGGGGATTGCTTCTCCCACTAGCTATTATCTAAATTGGATGTTTTCCGGGAAGACAAGCTGAATAAATAAAATAATGCTAGCAGGACTGGAGTGCTAAGGATTCAAAGATTCTGACTGCACCATTTTAATTTTAGTGTAACTCCACTGAACTCAGTAGAGTTATTCTGGCTTTAAACCTCAGCCCTGGGGTCCAAAACGCTACAGGGAAAGAAGCTGTCTGCTCCCATTTGAACAAGAGGAAGGCCACAGCATGACTTTATTTACATAAACTGTCTACCAGATGGAGAGAAACCCTGGGGAAAGGCTGGCACTCCCTGCCCCCCACACTTCTCATATGCAGGGTGTGGGAGAAGGCTCCATTTGATAAAAGTGCCCACCTCTATTCTTTCTGTGGCACCTAGGTGCTTTTCAGACTTGTTTGCTTAGTGGGAATAAACTAAGAGGAGAATGATATTTAGGACCAGATGGACCAAACCCACTTGATGTGGCTTTTACTCAGTGCATCCATGCACTGCTGGGTCTGTGCTGAGGAATGTTTTTCACTAGAGGGACTTCCTGATTGGAAGGAGCAGCAGAAGAGTTAGACCCTGCCCTTAGCTACTCCGTACACTGAAACTGTTTGAGATTTCAGCTTTGTTAGGGAGCAGAGGCTAAGTGGTGAGCCAGACCCACACTGGGAGCTGGCAGGAGGAGGAAGGGATGGTCACCCCTTGGATAATGCCAGTTTTAGGGGTCAGCTGGTGAATCATAGAATCATGGAATCATTAAGGTTGGAAACGACCACTAAGATCAAGTCCAACCATCACCATACGCACTAAACCAGTGGGTTAAGCACTAGTTGTGGTTAACATGCTCTTTACAGCTTTGATTCTTACTCAAATAGCTGTAGTCTTACTAGGTTTGTCAGAGTTGATTTTTTCTAATCTTCTAAATATAATTTTCCCTGACTCATATATGGAGTTTGTGTGAGGTTCCACGACCTTTGGAGGGCACTAAGGATGGATGGTAGCTGGCAGAGTGCAGGCTGCAGCCCCTGCCCCAGGTTATATGGATGCTCAGCGTTCATCCTACCTGTGAGCTGGCGGGGGTGATGGTGCTTGGCTGTTTGCAGAGCTGTGTTTCTGGTGCTTCCACTTTGCAGCATAAAGGCTCTGAGTCTGGACTCAGGATAACACGTGGCATCAACCACATTTGTTCTGCTCTTGCTCCTGTGAAAGCTTCAGCATAGGTCAGTAGAGAATTCAATATCTGATGCAAACATGGCTGTTTACCGAATTCTAATTCAAAAGTGTAAGGCATTTTATTTCTATTTGGTTTTCTTTTCATCAACTCATCTGTCTAGGATCTCTCTTTCTGGAAAGAGGCAGGGTGAAGAATTTAGTTTAATACACCATTTAAATTCCATAAACAAGACAGAAATCTAGTAGCAGGCAGAGAATATATATTGCAGCAATAAAACTTCTCTGAAGGAATTGCAGCAGCAGCTTGGGAATGCTAATAAGGGTTTATTTCCTGTGAAGCAACATTTACAGGCCTAGGTTGGCTTGATTTTCATTTAATGAAACACTGCATTAATATAATCATGTTATTCTGTGAGGAGGAAATACTCTGGAAGCTTTTTGATTCTCTTCAAGTCACTTCTCTCTCCAACAATGCCACTGCACTGGAGAGATAGGATGAGAGTGATTGTTACTTAATTTCACATTTAAAAGAAATTGTACATAGTTATTGGGTTTAATATGTAAAACTTCAAGTTAAAGATAGGTTAAACTTATTTCCAAATTATGTAAAAAATTAAACTACTTTGAGTTCAGAATCTGTAGGTTTGGTGTGAGCAACACCAGCTCCTGCCAGTGACTCCAGAGTCTCACAGAGACCAACAGCAAATGCTTAGACTCTTTTTTCAGCCACATTAAGAATCAAATCATGGCAAAGATAACATAGAAACTAGAGAAGAAGCTCTAAAAGGACAACTTGTAAGAAGAAAATGAAAGGAAAAGAAAGTGCTTGTATGTGAAAAATGCTTTTCCGTTTTGTAGCTGAGGAGATGTAGGGCGCAACACTCACCAAGGTGGTTGGTGGAGGAGGGCTGTGCAAAGAAGGGCATAATTTGCTGTTACCTTCTTAAGCCACTGCTGGAGTTGTCCTGCCTTTTTCAGATGCACAAGCTGTGAAGAAGAAAGTAAAAAATGTAATGAACATGAGGAACGTAACGGTTACTCGAGTTACAACATGTGAGGCTGGTATTGATGGAACATGTCTTACTCCCATTAAAGCTAGTAGCAGTAGCCTACTCAAGCAGATTGGCTTCTCTTTGTCATACATTTCAGGTTATTGGTGTATATTGTGTTAAGTGTAGTATGTTAGCAAAGAACCAAGCTAATCCGTGTGAAAAGACTGCTTCCCCTGGTTCCTGCCTGCCTGCATACTGCCAGTTTCAAGCTTAATCCACTGCTCCATTTTTTATTCCTCTCTTGCCAGCAATTATATTTCATTGTTGACTGTTGTAGTACAGAATTGGAGGCGAGGGCTCCTACGTTACCTGAGAAGCAGTATTTCATATTGTGTATCACTTCTCAATGTATAGAATCTGGAAAACTAGTAATTTCTCACTTTATTTCTGGCATAATTTACTATACTGAAGGAATAGTGCTGTCAACTTCTGCTGAAAGTGGTATGTTCTGTATCTGAAGGCTTGCTGTGCTTCCATGTCTCCTCTCAGGTATAAGGCAAACTGTAGATTTCCAAAACTGTTACCTAGTTCCTGACCATCTCATTTTGGAAGCTTTGCTGGAGGAGCTATGATTTACCCTTTTCCAGGAAAAAAAATAAACCAAGCCAAACCAAACAAACAAAACAAAAAGTAATCAGAGCGGTGTAACTGGTATCTGTGCAAATCCACAGCTGTATTTTTTTTGGAAGTGACAGGAACATAATACCTAAAATGAAAGTCTGCACAAAATCTTCTCATTTCCTTTGGCAGCGAACTTGGAAGTACTGATTGCCATAGATAATAATTCTGGTGTGATATGTAGTACTGGTACTATTAAATACCTGTCTATGTCAAAGCAGGCTGAAGTGGTGTTGCTCAGGGTACAGACTGTGTTAACTGGCATGCTTCATAGTTGATAGGAAGATGTTTACAGTTAAGCCTGTAAAATAAGTGGTTAAAAAATGAACTGACTTCCAAGATTGCTCTGGGTTTGTTAGAGCAGTGGATAGACTGAATGATGTTGAAATCTTGAAGACTTACTGCTTGATGACTGGAAGATCTGCTAAAGAGAAGTCCTTTGTAAATCAGATATGACACCCAGCAAAACTTTCCTTTGAAAGCAATATACTGCAAAGTGTTTGTATGTACTGTATGAATGAGGGTTGGAACTGGATGATCTCTAAGGTCCCTTCCAATCTAAGCCATTCTGTGATTCTATGATGTGTTTAGGATCACTGCTGTGTAGTTCATCTTAATCACTGTTTAGAAGACAAGCAATGTCACAATGTCTTTGGCACTAAAAATCCATTTTATTTAGAACAGGTTTTAGTTACTCTCCTCTTCCCTTCTCCAGCAACTGGAAGCTTACTTGGAAATCTATAATTGCTTTGGCCTGGTCTAACTTGCATGTAAAGCGCCAAGCTTGGAAGCCCAGTCCAAACCAAGCAAACTGATGAATTACAAATGCATTTGTGATAATAAGAGTTTCATCCACAGGCTCTCTTGCTGCAGACTGAACGTTGTAGAAAGCAGCCAGCAGTTCTGCACACTGCGAAGGTGAAGCCTTGGGCACACTACACACAACACAGCAGCTGATTGCTGTTAAACACTGTCCACATCTTTGAAACCCGATTTAGTAGCAACATTGGCAACCCACATGGCTCTAAAAGGGAAGATGTCTGTGCTGCTTTAATGCCTAGTAGCTTTCATTTTAGCGCATTTTGTGACATTTTCCCATCCATGGAAGCCCAGCTCTAACTGCAGAATGTGTCCTTGTCAGCCTGAGTGATCCAAGCCTCCAGGATTGTGCTCACTATTCATCCTGTTCAGGGAAGCATTTCGGATAGGAGCAGAACTGAGGTCTGGGAACGTGCCATCACAATCATTTTCCAGAAGATTCACTTACCATAAAATTAAAATATCCCATCTGAAAATGTAACAGAGACTGCTCCCTGTCCGTCCTCTCTGTCAAACTGGCAGGCATGCAGGTTTCCTGGCTTCTTGGCGTCGTGTCAGCCTGTCAGGCAAATTTTTGTTACTGGAGCACGGGGGACTGACCTAGGACTGGCGTGTTCCCTGACCCTGGAGTATTTTGGGAAGCCTCAAATTTCTGGTTTGAAAGCAAATTTCTGGTATGAAGGCATTTGGAAACACTGAAATAGAGTGAGGTTTTCATGGTTGCAGAATAGAATGTTAGAATTTTCATTTCTTGTAAAATCTTTCCAAGTTTAAGTAGAAAGCAGTACTCAGCATTTCCATTCCCTGTCTGTCTTTTGTCTATACTGTAATTGTTGCTCTGTATGTTTTATACAGACAAGATAACCTTGTAACATGGTGCCTTTAACACCTAGAAGTGGTTGTTCAAGCTCAGATATGAAAAGCTGTACGTATAAAACAAATCTCTTTCTGTGCTGTAGTCACTTCTGAAGCAGGGCAGAGCCAGTCATCGCATCAAGACTCCCAAATCTGAGAGAGATTAACTTTAAAAAGTGTCTTGAGTCTCACCTTTATCAAACATTTTTTTCTCTTAATGCTAACTTTCTTCTGGGTCACTTACTTATCATGTGCAGATGGCTATGAACCTAATGTTTAGGTTTTCTTCATGATAGGAGAACAAATCTTTGAAATGCCCTATTGGTTAGTGGGTTTGGCTTCAGGAATACCATGCATCTCACTACAGAAACTGCGTAATGAACAGTTATTGATTGTATAATGTCTGCAGCAGGGGGTTTTAGATATTTAGTCTCAATCTCACGTTGTCGGTTGGAGGGATTTGTGTGCTGGGATGTAGGGGGACATGTACTAAGGCACTGACCCCAGCTGTGGGTGATGGGGCATTCCCTTCCTAATCTGCTCTATTTTGTACCTCCAGATGTATTTCTGCTGCTCTCAGCATAGTTTATGTGAACACCAAACTAGATCTGAACTCAGACATGGCCACTCTGCTCCCTCTGCCTTGTCCTGCAACTTGTTCAGTTCCTGTTGCAGTGAATGTGTTGTACTTCATAAAGAGGATGGTAAGGCAGTAACCGAATTGATGCAGCAACATATGCATTATTTTCAAAGCCTTCTGATTAGTCCATTAGATTTAAAATGATTTTGGAAAGAGCAATTAGAAGGTTATACCTTTAAGAGAAGAGTTATTCGTTGCTGCTTTGAAACTAGAATTGACCACTTGGAACAGGATGTGTTGGCCTCATCTCTTGCCTTTTATTGAGCCTAGAGAAATTAAAAAAATATTTAATTATCATTAAACCTGATAGATTCTTTCCATTAAGCAAAGTGAAGCAAGTATAATGCCACACAGCTAGAGGCATTGCTGTGGTGCCATTGCTAAAGCACAGGTGTTTCAGCTGGGTTCCCATTGCACCAAGTATTCATATTTTGAAAAGGTTTGGAAGCTTCTCATTAAAGATAATGGGAATTGCCAGGTGCCCAGCAGCTCGTGAAATGAAGGACTGAGTCCAAACTATGTCGGTTATAACTTGTAAATGGATTTCTGTTGTATTTAACCCAGATTTTCAGTAAATAAACTAACACTTGTTAACCAGACCACAGATACTATCAACAATTTGGCTGGGTAAACTCAAAAGTGCTTGGAATAATACATTAAATATGACTATATTTAGTATGAATATGCTATAATTTATATAGGAGAGAGTTACAATCTTTTTAAGTTTACTGGCTAAGAACCTACTTTTATCTCAGTATTAATGACTCAAACATAATTTTATCTGAACATTTAATCTAAATTAGCTGTCTTCTGAGGTGACTACATTGCTTAGAATTATTTTTTTTTCTTCTGGACCATGCATTTCCCTGCAGCTTAGTTTGCTGATCTTTGATTTGTGGTGATACAGATCATATACAAGCTGGTTTGTTGTTTTTAATGAACTGGATGTGTTGTATAATAGAATTGCTAGGTTTGTGTTAAATTACAGCTTTGGGACTCATTATTGTGAGATGTTATCCACTTTGAACCGGCTTATTTTATCACAAGGAAAGAAATTGAATTTGCTTAAGATGGCAAATGCAGCAATAGATGGGGTGGGTGGTGGGTGTTTTGGGGCACCCCACTGAGCTGATATATGTTATATCTGATCTAATTCACATTCCGTCCAGAAGATGCATACATCCCTACATATGTCAGAGTCCATATAAAAAAAAAGCCTAAAGCAAACAACAGCCACAATGTGTTGTTAAATGGTTAAATGTTGCTCTCTAGCCATTGGTCTTTGACCATTTCATCCGTAAATTTATGAGATCCTTTCCTTAGGGTATTTTGTTCCAATTTTTAGTAATGTGCATGCAGATGCTAATGATGCATTTCTTCCTTCACATATTTAGCCTCTGCATGCAAATATTTCAGCACATACACAGAAGCAGTTATCAAGCACTGAAGTCGGAGTGTGTGCAGCAGGGTAAATTGTGTAGAAGCCAAAAATTATATTTCCTTTGACAACTGCAGACATGGAAGAGAAAGCCTCTGTGTGCCCTTCTTGGCATTTCTTTTGCTTTGAAAAACATGATAAGCTTTCAGCCTAATGTAATGATATATGGGAAAATTTAAAGAAGTTGTTTACTGAAATAATTTTAGCTGCCACATGCAGCAACATATAAAAACATTGCCTTGCACTGACAGAAAATATAGACACATGATGATGGACATTTCTTATACCCAATCAGTTTAAATCAGTGAGAAAAGGGTTCATTTCAAAGGAGACTGTGAGAAAATGTTGAAGGAATGAAAATTTGCTATATACTGGTGTGGCATATGCTTCCATTTGGCTTCTTCTTAGCTGCCTGTTACAACAGTGTTGGCTTCCATGAATATTTTAGGCATATAATATGTTAGCATACAACAATTATGTTAAATGTGAACAAATTCTCAAGTAAGATAGTTAGAGAGTCTATGAGATGTGGCCTTCAGCACACCGTCCACGACACCCACATTTTGGTGCATGCTGCACTACACTCTGTAGGGGTGGATGTGGCTCTCCCCTGCCCCACACGATGCTTGGCACACAGCTATCCACAGCACACATCCTGGCTTCCAGGAGCGATGGCTGGATGATGTCGGTTTTTACATAGGGATGTTTCAATCACCGCAGTTAAAGTCAGAGTTTTATAATAAGTGAAGGTTTATTGATAGTTGTGGGGGGCTCTGATCTTAAATGTCACATTACGGTTTGCAGTGTAGCAGATCTACCCTCCGTCCAAAATAAAGCCAATAAGAAACAGTAAATACATTTTTTTCAGAAGGTGTTTAATAACTCATTTTAAATGATTCTTCTCTCTGTGTTCCAGCATCACATGCCATGGCAGAGAAAAAAATACTGGCTATTTGCTCTTTGGAAACCTTAATATTTAGCGTGGATTGGAATGCTGAAGTTGACATTGAACTCTGTGCAGTTAATTTGCTTTTGTTGAAATAACCTTTAAATTATCCTTCCCTTAAATAGACTTTACTTTGCATATTCGTAGGTGCTCTGTTCCATTCAAATCCAATGTGCTGTTTTATATCCTCTCTCCCATCACTTTGGCTACCGGTATTCAATAGATAGGATAGCATATATCATACAGCACGATATTTTCCCTTACACTGCTTTCCTGTCTTAAGGAAGTTCCAATTTTTGCATGACCTTGGTTCTAGAGGCCTTGATTTACATTACATTAACAGGTTTATAGAGTCGCTTTATAGTTTGCTTTATTGCTGAAAAATGGAATGGTTTTACTGTTAGAATTTACTGCTCATTTTTTCTCTATTGTTTTTGGCATATGTTCATGCTTTGAATTTCTCGTCACTGTTACTAGTAATTACTTTGCTTCCATTTTTTTTTTCATTTAATAGAGAATAAATGAGCATGCGATATTTTTCTTTAGTGGAGACTGAGTAGATTTGAGATATCTCTTACAATGGGAAGAATACTGTGGGTATGATTAATAGCATCATCATTGTAACATAATTTAGTTAGAAGGACTTATACAACTGATAAAGTGTCATGCACTTCTACTAAACTGCAATCTAAGTGAACTGTATTTCAGGTTTTTATATCCTCATTTCTGTCTTCTGTAAAGATATTACTGTAAGATTCATACAAGGCTCTTTATAGTGTCACCATAAGCAGAGAAAGTTAAATCAGAGCTTTTTGCATGAAACATTGTTGTTAGAAAAACCGAGTAATTATGATTTCGATGAAGGAATAAATTAGTTTACTAAATACTTTCATTGTGGACTGAAGTTGAGACTAGAAGAGATTGTTTCTAGAATGAAAATAAATTTAATAAAATAAAGAAGACTTTCCTTTAAATATAAAAGACTTTTATGCATTTGCAGCAGATAACACCTACAATCTTTGACAGATCGTGGACCTTGTATTTATTAATTTGAGAAAATAAAAATGAAAGTTAGAGACTAATAAGTGACCTTTTGTTGATAATTAAAACCATTTCTGTCTTAGGCTACTTGACCCAACTTGTTAGGCCAATTGAAATATTGCATTTTAATTTTGTCCATGTGTGTTTTCATCAGAACTGATGGATTCATGTAAAACCTCCTTTCAAAACTTACTTATATAGAAGGAAGTTGTTCTTGGGTTTCACTGATTTTCCTTTTTTGTTATATTTTCCACCTAACCCTTGCATTTTGCAGAGACCCTCTATAATTATCTTTTTCTTTCTTTACAGATAAACTTGTTCCTTGTGTAGCTTGCATGTCTCCTCCACCAGTAAAGGGAAGCAACCTTCTCATTGAGCCCCTTTCTAACTCCCACATTCAAGATCTGAAGAGGAGCCCAGTACCATTTTTTCCCAACTCCATCAGCCAGTAGTCCTGTTTCCTTATCATCCTATTCTCTGTTACCAGCCTCGTCTTGCTTAGGTCTTTTCTTGTTGTGTGTTATCAAGCTATTGCTTTGTCTTGCCATGTATACAGTCTGCTTTTTTTAAGATCAAACTTATACAGATTTTCAGATAACTCTGAACCCCAGGATTTCAGAGTACATCTATTGGTAGATTGTTGTTTAGGAGCTGTATCATTTCCAACTCATCACTGACTTGGTCTTCTGCATTATTTTCCCTTTCCTTCTCTTGTTTCCTTTTCTGTTCATGGTCTGCTGTGTTTTCAGACACTAAACCTTTCCAATGGAGTTTTTTTGCCCACCGTGTTTGTATGGTGGAGCCTCATATAGGCAATAGACACTATAGGCAACAAAAATAGCAAAGTAAATGGTATCCACTAAATCACTGGATCTTATTACAGTTTCTCATCTTGGCGCTCCAAACAAGGTGCTTGTCCAGAAGTATTTATTGTGCATATTAATTAGGAAAATGTGAAAGAAAATGAAAAATAAAAGATCCCTCACATCAGTGCTTCTTTTTATCTTACCTATTATCTGGTTTGGTTCAGCTGGAAAAAATGACAGCTGTCTTTTTTTCTGTATTCTGACCCCAGAACAGAAGCATGCACATCTGGCTCCTCACTTCAGCTGGCTCAACTACATAGGGATTTCTTCATCCCTCTGTGATGCTTCATCAGTTCTTGCTGCTGCTTATACTCCTTTGGCAGTTTCCTTGGCTTTATGCTGAGTACTTGTACTCTTATTTCCTCCACTACTAAGGCAGAGAATAGAGTATGTAGCTAATAGGTAAGTACCTCGTTTTAACTTCACACATTGAATCACAGGACTGACACTGTGTAGACCCAATACTCAGGTAGGGCATTATCTAATTATTATTGCGGAGGAGGCTCTGTAAAAGCTATGGTTCATACTACTTCATCAGCCTTCTACTGAAAAATGGAATGGGCTTAAAATTAAGATCCCCTTACATAATGGAAGTCATAATGAAGGGTATGGCTCATAAATTTCAGTTGTTAAATAGTCTCAGTGGGAAAGGTGACTTGACGTTCCCATATTTTAAGGATTTAAAATCCAAATTCAACAATAATGGTAGAGGGTTTAATTATCAGCTTATATTAAGTCTTGAATACACAAGGGGCATTTCCGCTCTTCTTTCTCTGAGCCATAAGCCTTTGACTGAAGATTTCTCCTACCTCTGAACTTCCAAATTCTAAATATATTTTTTATTGGATGCCAGTTGTAAAAAGTACACCTTATCGATGCAGTTAGTCTAAAAATGGCCTGAAGTGAGCTATGTAAAAAGAAGGTGAGAAGTTCAGTTTAATAATTTTGTAAATGTTCACATTTACACAAAATGTCTTCCAGAAGCACATGACATGTAAGGCATTTTAAGAATACTTAAGGAGGCCACTAAATGGCTGTTAGGCAAAGTAACCAGTATTGCTTCGGTCAGAGCAGGATGGAGCATTTATGGGCCGGGGGGCTTGGAAGGGGAAAAATCTTTGCCCTTCCACTCCAACATACAGCAGCCCTTTGAGGTGCCTCAAAACTCACTGTATTAGAGACAGCAACATCCATAACAGACCAAACATTGCTGTTGTTCATCACAAAACTGATGTGCTTGATATTTATCTGTACAGTCTAAGATTGAAAGACCTTCTGTTTCAAAAATCCCTGTTTGGTTCATCCATTTGGGGGTATGGGGCTTTTGACTTTCTTCACGTTTAGAAAGCACTGATCGCATTGTGGGCACTATTGTAATATAAATAAATAGTAATTGCAATAGTAATAGTGTAGCATTGCAGAAAGTGATATTGTGTTTGTAACCACTGCTGAAACAGAGGTAGTGAGTGATGACCGTGTTTAGCTAGACTGCTGATGCAGGAATACAGAAACTGGAAAGATATCAACCAGCCTGATTTAAGACTTGGAGAGAGTACAGAGCTGCGAGATTGATAGCACAGAAAGGAATCTTTTGGTTGAGGTCCATGGCCTGCATCAGAGCTTTTGGGATTGATAGCACGCAGCACTATCAATCTCACAGCAGCAAATGGGACGACTATTCTCCATGAAGAATGGGTGATATTAAATACCCTGACATCCACTAGATTGAGAACTGCAAAATGACTGAGGAAGAGTACATGTTTGTAGAGATAATACGGTGCTGATTCTTCATGTAGTTTGTTTTGCACCTGAAAAGCATCAGTGGCTACTCCAAGTTCAGCTCCTAGAAGCTTCAAATTCTACTGAAAATAATAACAAAAAGCATAAAAACGTACAGAAGGTAGGGAATCTATAAAGGAGAGTGGCTACTTCAAAAAAGTGTCAAAAATAAGCAATGCCGCTTACTATGATCTATTTACCATTTTCCATTTGGATTTCATTGCATATTCTGGATATTGCATCCTGGACTTTTCCATACCACATATTTTGCTCAGAAACGGATAGCAGAAACTGTTTTCTTGTATCTTGTGTTCCGATTCCCCGTGTTTTATGAGACTTGTGAACCTGAAAGCTAAATCCGATTTAGGTATACATGTTGTGCTTCAGGTCTGTGGAATTACCAGCATGTGTAGGCTTGCATTTATTATTTCATGTACTTATTTAACCCAGCCCTATATTCTCCCTCATCAATACTATCCTATCTTAACACTATTTCTTGAGAAAAGTATAATTTACTCACTCTAACATTTCAAGGGATGTGGAAATCTCTTTTTCCCTGTGTGGACACAGTTCCCTTAGCAAACATTGCTGCTCACAGCACTACCAGATGCATTGCTAAATGAGCGTAAGTACCTCATGTGTGAAATGATTTGCATAACAGCAATGCACAGGCAGAGCCATTAGAGGACACAACCCAAGCAGTAAAAGCTATTGTTGCCTTCCAACAGTTGAGTAATGTATGAATAGTATTGGATCACCCCTGAAATTTTGAGGTTATTCGCTCCGGTAAATCCTTACTACTTATCAATGTGTTTGATTGCTCAGCATAAAATTAGGGAATAAGCATCAAACTTTTGTCATGCAATTTTTTTTTTTTAAAGTTCTGTTCAGAAGTCCGTAAAAACCTGACTTTTACTTAAATATACCTTTTGAAGAGTGTGAAGGCAAATAGAAATGTTTGCATAAAGCAAGAAGTAGCCAGTTGCCCTAGCTGGAGAGAATTCCTGACTGCAAAGAAAGTGTTACTAGCTTTTAATATTAATGCATAATATTATTTATTTTCCTTTGTATACTCCAGCTTTTTCCCAGCTTTTTTTAATTTTCTTAAATCTTGCTTGAGAAGAGTACAGAATTAAATTCTAGATCTGCTGGGCATTTCCTTGATGGTGTGATTCTTCCCTTAAATCCTTTTGGAAACTAAGAGGATCTTAAGGTGCACCCTGTTTTAACTCATGGCAAGTTCTCGTTTCCAGTGGTTCAGGACAGGGTTTAAATGAAATGATGGTAAGCTATAAAGACCATATATTTCGTCCGAGAAATCAGTATTTTGGGTGTGATTAATAAGACTTCCAGATGATACGGATGATAAAAATGCTGATTGATTGTTCAGACTTACTGTATTATAAGTACTGAATTTTGATTGGAAATTTTTTTTTGTTAAGTATTCAATTTTAAGTGCATCTTTTTGTGAAGAAAATAGAATGGCTGTTATGGGCTTATTTACTGTAATGTACCATCAAAAACCAAAGTACAGTTAAACTCAACTTTGTGTATGCACACGTCCATGAAATACTTGTGAGGCCAAGTACCTGGGGGTGACTAACTGCTGGTCCAGTAGTTCAGTGAGAAAAATAAACTGTTGCTTTCCTGGTCATTAAGGAAGATGTAGAGGTAATTGTATTTAGATTCTTAGAAGGTGTTTCATAATAGTCCAAAGGGGATTTTGAAGTTAGAGGTAAGAACTAAAGTTAGCTGAAGGAGTTTTAGTGCTTGTGTCACAAACAGACTGGAGAGAGGCTGATGCTGAAGCGCAAAAGTTGCATTAGTGTCAGGTTGTGACAGATTGAAATAATAGACCTGTGCAGAGGAAGACTGTAGTTGGCATCAGCAGAATATGCCCTTTAATTATAAACTGAGTCTCCACATAGTAATGCTAACATCAACTGAGTGCATAAAGAAAAAAATCCCATGCGTACAGTATAGCTCATTTGGGAAGACATCTAGATTATGGGACCAACCAATGACAAATGAAATTCAGTCCAGGTAAATGAATAAACAATGAAAACAACAGTATTCATAAACTGGAAAATGTGCTGATATCTAGACAAATAAAGCAATCTGGATATTTCTGCATTAAAATAATCCCCAAAGTATTCATCCCAATGTGTACTGGCAATGAAAAACAAATCAAGTAGTGGAGCGAATTGAATTACTTGTCCTCTGCAGTATAAATCAAAAAGAGATCCAGGCATTTTTATTGCTCCATATGGTAGAGTTGGCCATTATCTAGAATACTGTTTGTAATACTCACATCAAAGTAGGAAAGTTATTACTAGAGGAGGCAAATCACAAAACAACCCAAAACAAGAAAACTGTTAATGTAATCTTCATTAACAAAGAAAAATGAAATGACAAGTCAAGATCACTAGGGGGAAAGGGAAGAGAGTAAAAAATAATTGAATTTATCAATAAAAATCTCCTGGTCAGTGAAGAAAATCTGAAATTGAACACAGATGATGACGAAAATGGAGAACCAATAGGAAGTTTCAGCAAAGCTTCATCTGGATACAGAATCCACATTTAACTATGCGTCTTACCCTCGTCAGTGGTACACTAATGCAAGTGGTGTTATCCACGGTTCTCATGCATGCCAGAAACATATCAAAGACAGGCATACTAACTGAATGAGCCTGTAAGCTGGATGCAAGGCAGAAATGTGTGATGTAGCTTCATCTCCAGTATGACTGGTATCAGACCTTAAATACCAACGGGTACGATGCAAGGTTCATGAATGAATGAAATTAGGACACGGTAAACATAATGCTGATTTCGTCTTTAATGCAAAATTCTACTTCTGCTTCTTGGATTTTCACTTAGCATTGTCCAACTTTGCACCATATGTTTGCACAGTTCTAGAAATTAGAGGTGGTTGAGCTTGGTTCTGCTAAGAAAACTGAGGGGTTTTGATCTGGATCTGCATTCTGTTGCAGGCTTGATCGATCATAACACTGGAGGTCACTGGGCCACTAACAAAAGAAGCAACTCAGTAAACAGGAGAAATGGCCAACACCGGAATATTTAAGCACAAACTAAATCATCCTGTTAAGTATCATCCAGCATGGACAAGCTTGGGTAGGAGCTGAGGAGGCTAATTGCAGCTGTCCAGCCAGTTAGAGATCTTATCATGTAAACATAAGAGTCTCTAAGACCCTTTCACCTTTCTACTTTCAAACTCTTTCTTTAAAAGCTCTTCAGGCATCCACCAGCTTGATTTGTCTGGTGCTGCCTGTGTCCAGGGGAGCACTACCTGATACAGTTTGCTGATCACAGTTGCCTCAGCGTTGCTGAGTTTGCTTATTTTGGATTTATAACATCAGGTTTAGGCTCATCAAAGTATGCAGATGGGAAAGAGATTACCTTCCCTTTCCACTACATGGAGCGAATTAAAATGCGTGGAGCTTCCAAATACTGAGTTTCCTCTTCTATGGAAGCATTTGGCTTATACAAGCCTATCAGAACCAGAATGAATTTTAAGCATGTTTCCACTGAGCATAATTAAACATATCAGAGACTCGATGAATTGTATTGTCCTATGCCAGACTAAAGACTGCATGGAATAAAATAAATGAAAATGGATGTCAGAGTGAAAAGAAATTAACATTTAACACCTCTATTAAGATCAATTAAAAATGTGTAGTTGTTCGATGTATTTAACAATGTTCAGGAGATGTAAAATGAAATGTCTCATTGTTGGTTAAAATTAAAACATCGAAATGCTGCTAGAAGTTCAGAGATAATATAGCTACCTGAGAATATATCACAATTCTAGCAACAACCTGATAATTAAGCCTTTGTTTCCAGTGTAAAAGCTCTTGCATATAACAGGACACTGGAACTTCTGTAGGTGACATGATAAATGGAGGCAAACATTTTTATTCCTTATTTGTAGGCACTGTTTAAACAGAAAGAAACAGAACAAAGCAAAGAAATTGTAATATTAAAGCTCAGTTCAGCATAGTGCTTTGTATTTCCAACACTAATACCTGTTGTTTTTTGCATCAATAAACACATTAATCAGAAGGAGGAAAGCTGAAAACATTATTCAATGATCCAATAAGATTGTATAATAAGAAGCTAGTAATGGACAAAACTGATGGATGAATGAGAACAGTGATAACATGAAAAAGGTAGCCTTCCAAAACGCAGCCACGCTGCTTATGGTGTTTGAATGAGTTTCAGAGCTTAAGTATGAAAAATTGCTCTACGTTAACCTGTTTTTAAAAGTCCTCTGAGCTCTTACGATATAAATTTATAGCACAGAACTTGAATATTGAATGGATCTGTACCTTTTTTCCTGACATGAGAGGTAGACTCTAAAGGAAAAAGCACCATACATCTCTGAGAAGTATGTCAGTTCTTTCCCCACACTTGTTAAAGATTCTAGGGATGCTTTTGCAGTGCAACATAGCAGAAGATACCGGATACCTTCTTCTTAGGTACTTACAGGTGGCTTTTCATGAATCAGTCTGCTGTTAGACAACAGTATTTTCATCTGATTTTCTGGAAACAAGGCTTATGCAGTCACACCGGTTCTAGGAAACCTGCTCACAGCTTTCAAACACATCAGCCAACTAAAGTTGATGAAGGAATCAGTGATTACTCATCGATGCTTTATAAAAACAGGTGGAGGAGTAAAGAAAAGGCATAAAAGGCATTTTCAATCTGAAAGGGCATTTGTTTGTGGGACATTGAACTGCTGACAGAGGATCATATAATTGTCCCACTTATAACAGTTTCTGAGTAAATCTGTAATAATAACTCAGACAGAGAGACTTGCTTAGATCTGATGATTACGAAGCATTTTGTTCATATATAATATTATATGGTCTTTTTCTTTTCATTGATCTGTATGCACACATAACCATATGCAAACTTTACATTCAAATGAAAAATTTAAAAGGCTTACTGACTGCTAGGCGGGATAAAATCCATCCAGACAAGAGCCATCTACTGACATTTATTTTCCATTTTCTGATTAAAATAACAAAACCTTATTTACATCAAACCATCTCAATTTAACTAAGTTTATTGATCCTTCTCCTCCAGCTTATTTAAAACCAGACACAGGCACACAAATATATATGCCCCTTTAAATATACAATTTTAAATTATGAAAAACATTTGATAAAGATAAATTTCTCGACTACTGGAGCGTGAGATCTTCCATTGGATTTTGTCAACAATACACGTTCTCCTGAAATTATACTAATCCTGAAAAGCTGATGCAGTGAATTTATACTTCCCAAAAAATCAAATGGAAAGTTTCTGTTTTCAGTGCAACTCCATTGACTTCGATGGATTTTCTGTTGGTTTATGTGAATATAAATGAAATCAGAGAGGACCCGGTAGAATATGTTGTAGTTTACACAGAAAGGATTTGTTGCAAGGACTCATCAAAAGAATTTTTCAGCATAATTTATAGAACTGTTTACTGACTATAACTGACCTTCAGAATTGCTATTAAATATTCACTCTAAGGACTGCTCTGTATATTTAACTAAAACCATAGTTTTGAAAGGTTGCCCAGCACGTTTCTACCTAGCGCCTGTTTTCCTCCCAGCTTCAAAGACAAAAATGAATAGCTAGGACATACACATCTTTTCCACTTTGAATTGACAATGAGAAGTCCAATAATTTTTGATGAATAGTCCTTTTTCATGACTTTAAATGCCGACCTGATTCAATGTGCTGGATTAAGCACTATTTCATTCTTTCCTGCTTCTGTGATGCGTCCTGATAATCATCATGTTTGAAAATTTGTCCTATGTTTGTTAGCGTTAACTAAATACTGCTGGTTTATATACTGTGATTGAGGTCTACACCTCCTTGTGTGTGCGAGAGCAGAAAACTTTCCCTGTGACTTCATTAGCAAAAAAGCTTGCTTTAGCCATATGCTAGTCAGAATACGGTACTGCCATGCTTTGGTAGGGTAAAAACAACCTTTGGAAAAAAGTTAGAACTTATTAACTAATCCTTTTCAATGATGCATTTTTACAGCCTAATCAAGACAAGTCCCAGGAGGGAAGGAGAGGTTTGTGAGATGGATCTGTGCCCCGTGTGGTTTTTTCAAATGGATTAGAAGTCCATTTTATTAACAGAGTGCAGTGTAGTATGAAATAAACCTGAAAGCATGTGGTATTGCCCTGCCAGAGAGCCACAGGTTGATGTTCTGCTGTGGTTCTCCCACTCCCATCCTCCCTCTGCTAAGCTTCACAGCGCTGGGCTAACAGCTGGACCTCCCTTCTGCCTTTTTTTTTTTTTTTTTGAGGTTACAGCAGTGCAGTGAGTTAGATGGGACAGTGGTGCCAAAGTGGCTGAACCAAACTGATTGGCAAAGGCTGGAAGATCTGTTGCCTCAGTGGTGGCCAGGCACAGCCTTAAATCCCCACGGGAAAATGAAATGGTCTTCCCCATGTGCTATTTTCTTACCTTGGATAGCATACAGCTGTGGCAAAGATGTTCCATTCCCAGGCAGCATCTCCAGCTCAAGTGGCCGTTTCACCTCTCCACTGTGGAAAAAGAACAAGAAAACACAGAACAACAATCTGACTTCGTTACTTGCTATTCTTCAATTTCCTCCCTGTTATCAGCGTGGACAGTCCTTGGATGGAGCATGCCAATTATTTGTAAATTAAATTGTATTAGGGGAAACTTTTCACATGCTTTATTTTCTATCAACAGAATAGCTTTCATGAGGAAATAAAACACACCTCAGTTTGTTCTCAAGAGCAGCAAGTGAATCTATAAGATCAGTAAGTTCTTGTTGATCTGCCATGGTCCTGATACTATTCCTAGCATTCAGTCTTCTTCTGAGCCTCTGCTCTTTTCCCAACAGCTGCCATCAGGAAACAGTTGTTCTTCCTTTGAAGTGAAGCAGAATAGCATGGCTCCCATGAAATGCAGCCTTCTACCCAGATCAGGGGAATGCCAACATGAATATGTATTCAAGCTGTTCGAAACATCCTTACCCATGTTGCAAAATAAGCCCAAGATTCCCTCACATGCATCAGACAGAAGATCCCACATAATTCCCTGGATTTCTGTTATATTTCTTAACGCATCTTACAAGTGCTTCCAAAATGTTTTAAATTAAGTCAGTTGCAGCTGCTCTGTCAGGAATTCACTAAGCACTGCAGCCACTGAAGCAATTAAAAAAATTGCACAGAAGGTAATTAAAAGCCTTACTGGTTCTTGCTATTAGACTGACATTTTAAATGCCTCTAGATGTTTTATTGTGCCAATAACCTATTTCCCTAGTCTCAAAGAGAAATACAACTGACATCAGTAATTTAGTAAAGTGTTCTACAGGTATCATAACGTTCCAAATAGAAATCTATATTAAATTACCACAGTTTCCCGTTCTGTGCAATCCTCGCTGCACAACCTAGTGAAACAGTAGTTATTTGTTAATGGGCATTAGAGCTTAGTCTCCTATTCTCATTCCCTACAGTGAGCTGTGTAATATTTGTGTTACTTGTACACAAAGAAATGCATTCTGGTTACCACATGGGCTGGCAGGATTTGCCTTTTACTGCACAGCAATATGGCAGAAGCCCTGGGTTACTGCACAGGGCAATTCTGTGGCAATGAGCCTTGCCAATGAGTAGAACTGCAGGCAGGGTACTCTGCTGTCCACAAGACCAGCAAGAACGCTGGGTTTCTGTCCGTGTGTCTCCATCCTCACCTCCTGTGCTTGCAGACATCCTAACACAAAGACCTTGCACTTGCCTTTGTTGAACCTCATGATGTTCACCTGAGTCCACTGCTCAAGCCTGTCCTGGTCTCTCTAGATGGCATCCCATCCCTTGGGCACGTCAACTGCATCCCAGAGCTCAGTGCCATCCTTAAGCTTGTTAAGGGGGTACTTGATCCCACTGTCAACATCATTGATGAAGAAATTAAAGAGGAGTCAGTACTGGGACCAGTGCTAAGGGACACCACTTGTCACTGATCTCCACCCAGACACTGAGCCATTGACCACTACTCCCTGGGTAAATTGTAGAGTTTCTCAAAGATAAAGGTTAAAAGAAATTATTCTGATGGGTGAGCATAACAATCAGAATTAATGATGAGCTTTCAACTTTTAGTCATTTCTTTCCTCTCCTGAGCAGCTGATTCCTTAACCTTATTACTATGTAAACAGAACTGCTTTGGAAGGAATTTCAGCAATAAACAAATCCACACACATTTCTGTGACCCATTAAAAGCCTACATAGACTGGCTTACACTGACCTCTGTGGTGTCTTGTTTCATATCATGCTGATCAATGCTACATGTCTCTACAGTTTGCATCAACGAGGATGCAAGACTGCTAAACTCTCTTGGCACTCATCTCTGAAGCCACGTCTAATTCTCTCTTTTAATGAGGCATTGAATTATTCCATACAGTGAGATGTCTGTCAGTTTGTAGCCTAGCTCTATGCATGCTGTTTTTCCACCAGATGTAAACAATCAGTGGGATTGATCAGGCAGACAATTGGTTAAACAAGTCCAAGCAGAAAAAAACCCACATACACTGCTGAAGACTAAGTATATATTTTGATAATGTTACATAATGAAAATATGATATATGAATACAGTTACTGATGCTACCTAATTAACATAGCGTTAGTTTTGCATAAACAATAAACTTTCTAGAGGAAGAATATGTAAGGATTAGAACACATAGATCCATAGTTTTTCCCCCTCATTTTGGCATGGATTTGGCCTTGAGTCATTTAGTTTCTCCTCCCTGTAGGATTTCCACTCCCCATTATAAAAAAGACAGACAAGTTTTTTCCAACTTTATCCTGATAAGTAGCAAATATTTTTTTTAAATACTATGGTTGTTGAGGAGAAGCACGATAAGGTTACTAAAGTCTGCAAGTGAAATATTGCTTGTGGGAAACAATAATACTAAAACTATGATAGTATTGTTTTACTCCAGTTGTTAACAGAATAATATCCCTTTAAAAGCATAGTCTAGGTGCAAAGGCAAATCTTCTGCACACTTCAGCAGTCACAGGCCATATACTACTAGCCCCACAATTTCTCCCTATCCTGCAAGGTGCACCTTCTTTGGGCAAGGATATCCTGAGCTTCTGACATTGAAACAGCAGCAACAGGGGCACTTTGGTCACCCAAACCTACTCTGTTTTTCATTCAGTCCATGTGTTTCTATTGACATTAATCACCAGATTGCTGTATTCTAGTTTTGCTACCTTATTTGCTTTACTCTCATTGTCTAGAGCCATAGATTGAGACAGACTGATTTCTTCATTTACCCACATCCTGGACAACATATAATTTCCTTGGGTTAACTTATATTTGAAGGAGTACTCAGCTGCTTTACAGAACTTTGGTTTTTTTCAGCTCATATCCCACAAAGATCTCCAACATCAAAGCTGGTAGAAACAATGCTGCAAAAATAAAAAATACCATTGAGTTTGTCACCCTTTTTTTAAAGGAGACAGGAAGAATTCCTTTCTAGCAAAACCCTATGAAAGTAGACTTCAACATTCTGTTGTCTTTACATATGGATAAAAACACAAGGTGCTTGGGAGAAGCACTGGTTTCTACTGAGCCCGGTACCATGGAAGTGAGGCCTACCTGAAGAAGCTGCTGCCCAGCTGTGTGTAACAACTCACACTACCAACACTCCTCACCCCTTCAACCTAGTGGCTGAGTTGTTTCGCCTAGGCAGCTTAAGTAGCGATGGGCTCTCATCAAGCAGGTGGGGCAGCACAGCTGGAGCTAGCTGGACACGTGTCTGCAGCTGAAGGGAATTTGGTTCTACCGGGAGCAGAATCCAAAGCTCTGAAATGGGTTTTCCCATCTAGTGAGCGATGTGAATGTCTGACGTAAAGTCTGATGCTTTAAAGCTGAAAAAACATTTTACTTAGGAAACATTTTGATGATTAAGTTTAACTGAGTAATGATCTAAGAGCTTTTGGATGGAAAGCTTGTCTGTTTAGGTGGAATTGTGAAGCTGTGAGCTAATTCACTGACTTGCAGTGTAATTTGTGATTAAGGTTATCTGCAATATCTAACCTTTTAGTAAATGCCAGCTGCATAATGACTGTCAGTTTTCTCTCCTCAGATATTACACTGCAGAAGGTTCTATCTGGCCGAAGTATCTATTTAATAAGACTCTAATGGGAAATGACCAATATCTGAGTATTACAGATTAAAAGTGACAATGCTAATTGACTGCAGAGGTATCTACATGAAGAGAGACCAGAAGAATCATTTAAGTCTAAATGAAATTGGACTGATTTGATATTTGAAAAAGCATTACATTCCTCTTGTGTTTGGCAGTGTGAATTAATTGTTCCATGTGTCAGAGAGAGCTGGTTTCTATGTACCAGTAGGTAGGCTAAGATCAGTGGGGAGTGAAGAACATTAACTTGAGGAGTTTAGAAATACGTATTAGTCTGCTAAAATTGCAAGTATATGTGGTGTCTTGTATTTTATATAATTTTAATGTTGAGAAATGAAATGACGTTTTGTATGTGCAGAAATAGCTCTACAGAAAACTTGTAGTAATTTGACCGTGGGGGGTTGTGATTGTCAGAAAAACAAATGGGAAGCAGAGGCAAGTTTCTTCGCAGAAGATGTAAGTGTAAGCCCCTTCTTTTCTTAGCTAGGTTTTCAAAATGCATTTTGCAAGTAAATAAAACATGGAAATAGAAAATCACATCCATCTTTTATGAACAGTAATTGGTAGGAGCCTTAATAATAATAAAGTGATCATACATGGCATATGCTGTTTCATCTAAAAAAAAAATATTAATTTATCTAACCTTTAGTATGCAAAAATCATAATTTCCATAAATATGTTATGTGCACAGAAAAAGCAGTATTTTCATGTTTAGATGCACTAAAAATCCATGCTTTTTCTTTCCTTTAAGACAATAAATGTTAAATGTCCTTTACAAGTCCCAAGCTAATAGCAAAAAATTATCTGGTAGCATTGCTCCATGTACTTTAAAATAGTATGGGATGGGATTGTAACGGTACAGAAAAGGCTAAGGGATTCAATCCATGCCCTCTCACTCCCCCAAATCTAATCAAATTCTCTTCAGCAAAGGGGAAGGTGTTGTGCACTGCAGCAGCGCAAGTCACCTTGCCAGATTTTATTTTGTTTTATATAAAAACAAAGTGTTAAATTTCTATCCGGATGTTTTTAAAATCTATGTGAACACAGGAAAAATTGCCAACGAATTCAACACATAATTCAGTGGCTTAATACAGACAACTGTTATGTATGCGCTTAGCTTCATGCGAGCAATTTTAGTTGGAGCTGGAGGAACATGTGGCACGGTTCACATTAAATGGATCCATAAGTTTTTGCAAAATCATCTGCTTAGCATCTCTAGTGGAAAATAAAGAAGGAAAGAAGCACCTTAATTTTACAGGAATATGCACTGCTTTCCATTGACCCTGCTGACCCCAGCTGATGCCTGAGAAAGCATGCAATGTAATCTGTGGGACATCCTGCCGATGCAAGGAGCGAAGCAGAGAAGAGAAACAAAAATAATAATGCTCAATTCTTTGAAATACTGTAATTTTGTGCTATTGTACAATCTTCAGATTAAGTGTAGGGTAATTTATCTTCAAGGTAACAGCTTTTAGGGTTCTGCTTATGGAATGCATAGGATTAAGGTAAAATGAAGACTTAGCACTCAGAAGTTAGATTACATTCACTTTTATTCAAGAGTTGATAGATCATGTGTATAACTGCTGCAATGTAAAATAATAATACACGGTTCCTTGAACAGCATGGAATTCGGGAAACATAACAAAATAATCAGCATGAAAATGAACTGTAGAATGCGTTGGACTTGAACATATGACCTAATTCTTCCTTCGTGTCAGTTTTAGGCAAATATTACTGTTGCTATACAAATAAAACCCGTTTCAGTGCAGCTGGTTCTTAGATAAGTGAAAATGTTCAGACTTCTGCTCTGTGGTCTTCAGTTTGAAATAAAATACACAGCATTCTTCTGGCCTTTTATTTTTTTGTAGATAAAAATGAGCCAGCTGAGTGCTAAAGAAAAAAGTGTGCGAATGTTTGCATAAATAACGTGGCTTTGTTTAAATTTGATGATTATGACCTTTGAGGTCTTTCTGTTCCATGAACTGAAAGCTTTTTGAAGCTCTTCTGCATAATTCAGTCAAATGCAGATGCCGTACAGCTGCTATTTGTCTCAGTTATTCAGCATCTCTTTCTGAAGCCACGTCCCTGCACTCCAGTCATCGGTAGCTTGGCTTAGCACTCTTGAAGCTTAAATACCAAATTCCTGTGTGGGACTTTCCATAAGCAATCCATAAACTGCCCCTTGCTCATTTCTGATGTTGAAATAAGTATTTCTGTAAACTGGCTAGATTAAAAAGTAATTGGATGGATTCGTGCGTGTTCTGTAAAGGCCAAAATTGACCATATTGTATTCTCAAGTGAAGTAACAATTGACTAGTTGCTAAGCTGGTGAATAGAGTCGTCTGATTTTCTCTCTACAAGTCCCCATGCTTTTCCCTCTCCTTTAACCTGGCTTGCCTAAAGATGGAACTGTAAGCTGTGTTTCTTGAGGCATTTTATGCTGGGCATACGTAGTACGCAGTGGTTCTACAGGACAATTTGAGACCCTCTTGTATGAACTGAGTTATTTGGCCAAATCATGACCTTAACGCCAATTTTTATCACAAGAAGCCTTTCCCTGCTGTGAAAGCTCACCCGCTCTAGAATGGGCTAGTTGTTGTGCTTCTTGCAAACCAGCTCTCCTCTGTGCAAACAGCCCTGGCAGCCCTGTAGCTGCTTACCGAACATGACCTCCTCTTTCTCAGTTTAAAACAGACATAAGTTGTTTCATGTGTTTTTATGTCGGCACAAGATATGATTGTAGACAGAAACAAGAATACACAAGCACAAGTGTGAGATCTGTATGGAAGTGCAGGGCATGGTTGCCCAAAGTGATGGTTAGTAAGCAGTGTGGAGGAGATTTTAAAAATGTGACCGAGCCAAAATTGTAAAAGATTTTAGCTTGGGGAGTCTTCGTTAGTTTTAAAAGTATTATCTTAAAGTGAATGTGAAGTCGAGATCATGCGTTCTGTCACTTGTAATGTAGTGGAGGGGAAAGAAGAACGTGAATGCAGAAGAAAGACTGATTTTTCAGATCACCACTATGGAGAGGAATGTGTGTCTGCACAGATTTGCACAAACGGCTCCAACAGAAAGCGTACAGATAAATCATTTTTAACATCATAGGATACGTCAAAAAATAGCTCTGGTATTTTTTTTCTGTTTTATCTTCCTGATTGTATAGGTATCCATTAAAAAGAGGGTTTCCTTTTAATATTTTTAAATGCCAATATTGTGCCCAAATCATTTTTAACCTCGCTGCAGAATCCATCCCTGTCAATAGATAAGAGTGACTTCAATTTTTTTCCTTTCCAACAACTTACCATTTTGACATGTAAAGAAGAGTCATTTTGTAGAATTCTAAACTTTTACAAAGGTAAGAAGTGGCAAAATAATAACAACATTTGTCTTCTGTCAGGAAATATTGACATGGTATTACTACAGCAAAATTGGTTTGTGTTGTGAAGTGTGTCTCATAGATAAATCAGGTCTGAGACTTTCTTAAGGTAACTAAATTGTACTTTTGTACTGATACATATAAGAATATCAAGACACAGTGTACATTTTTTTTTTCTTTATTTTTTAACCAAGGGCTGGATAGGGGCAATTCAGTTTGTGAAAAGCGGTTGCTGCTCTTTATCTGCCTTCCCTCTTTCTCTTGATGCCAATGTGATTGAATGTGTTGTGAGCATACAGTGCATGCCTCAGCCTCATATACAAACAAGCAGTGATGAGATAACATACAGATTTACAGACAGATGCCTTTTCCTTGTCAGATTAATTGCATATCATTCCAGTACGTTAGGACAAGCGTATCTGTGTTTCCACATAATTAAAATACGGGTGAGACACGGGTAGCCAAAATGGCTTTGTAAATTCGTTATAGGCATATGCTGTTTATCAGCCTCTGCACTGAATGCTCCTGCCTTATTTGTATGCCTCCGTGAAGGACTTGCAGAAGATTTGCAAAGTGCTGCTCCTTGTGGTCATGCTTTGCTGAGAGCTGCTAAGCTGACATCTGGCTGAGCATCTTCTTGCTCCAGGGCATCCTCCATGCCGTCCTAGGAGGTGTTGGCCACTTTGCCAAATGCACGGTTTGAACTGGTTTCTTCATGCTTTGCTCTGCAGAACACCAATGGTTTTTCCCCATGAACTTGAGAGGAACAGCAGCGAACAATTAGCAGTTCTTCAATACAAGAAAATATCCATCTGCTCTTGGCACAACTGTTTGTCAACATATAAATAGCTCTGCTAGTAGCAAACAGAGCAATTTTCTGCATCTGCCTCATGCTTTCGTTCCTCTCTGTGCAAGTGGTATTTGCAGTTTGGTAAAAGGAATTAATATAGTTGCAAAAGTGTCAGGTTTTTTCAAATCTTAAAAGGAGCATTTTCAGCAAATAAATGGAAACATGAAGATTTTTCTTTTTTGGCATTGGATTATACTTTCTTACTCAAAAAGATACAGAGAATATATCCAATTGGCTGTGTTTAATTTTGCATTGCATAATAAGTTACCTGCTGGAGTTTCTCACAGCTTTTCCATTCACTTGTATAGAGGCTAATCCTAACTGAGAAAGAAACAAGTAATTCTGTGACCAGTGGAACTCACAAAGCTTCATTCCCTGCGGCTCCCTCCCATGTGTTCCTCTAGTGCCTAATAGCTTGGTTGAGTTCACTCGGCAGGTTCTCCCACAGTAAGATGCCCAGATTAGTTTCCTTCCATTGGACTTTCTGCTCTCACAGAACAAGCAGAACTTTGCATTGCATTTAACATGATGTGCAAATAAAAGTTTTGTTTCTTCGAAACAATAAAATAAAACCCTTGGTGTTTTAGAGCAGCCTCAAGACTGCATTGTTTCCCCAGATATCAACATATTGTAACTGGGAAAATCATTTGTTTTCTAGGATACCCTAGGCAGTTTGGAGTGGAGATGATGTATTTTCAACATTTGTTACAAAGGATTTTTGGAATTTCAATTCCTGGGATTTGGAAGCCTTCACGCCTGTGCCAGGTGAGGCGGATAGTACTTGGATCCAATTTGGCTCACTACTAAAGAGGGAGCACTATATGTTTTGGATCCAGGTCATGTCTGCATAACAGAGTTTGAATATTTTAGTTTTCTCCTAATCACAAACTTGTCACATGCCACACAGGTTACTTCTTTGATTTATGGGAACCTGCTTGATAGGATAGTTGATGCTTGTCACACCATTAAGATAACTGTGGTTTGGGAGTTGCTCAGCTGCTTAATAATAGATTGAAATATTTGTCTGCTCTTATTTCCCTGCTGGAGTCAATACTAACCAAGAAGATTTTGCCGGCAAATCCTAATTCTTGTTCTAATAACATCAACAATAATCAAGGTTATTAATGTCATTGTCTGATTTACCCGTGTTTATGTGAACTGTCATATAGCAATACATCACCAAACAGCATTTCCTTCCTGTTAGCAATTGCTGCTGGGAGTCTTGGAAGAGACGCACTGCAGCCCATTCACCGTAACTCCATCTCATAGGAGATGCAGTTGTGAGCTGGTTGTGAGCTCCTTCGCTCTGCAGTGCCATTTTCACAGAGCTTGGGGAACCGAGAAATGCTTCATCTGCCCAGTGCTTGAACCCCATGAACATTCCTCTGTGTCTGACTGAAAAGGAAAAATATTCTTTTGTGTGCAGATGAGGAGAGACTGGGTTGTTGGAGTAAATGTGATGCTAGCAGGCTGATGGTTTGGCTAGGTTCCTTGGAGAAAGTCACAGTCTGGGGTGATTGTCAGTACATGAAGGAAATGTAGCTTTTCCATTAAGCTATTATTAAGACTTTTCTCTGATAAAAGGTCAAGCACAGCATCATGAGATGTGCGAGGGCACTGCCTAGATTAAGAAACATGCATTTAATACATCTGGGTGCAATAGCAGACAAGAACCCAGACAGGAATTTAAAGCTATTGAAAGAGTTTCATCCCCTCCTCGCAGCTGTTCCCATTACCTTGTGAATGACTCTGTGGACCTAGAAGGAGATGGATACCATACAAGAGGCTGTTGTGGATGAGCTGGCATGAGTAGGAAAACCACTTCCTTCCATGTATGTTTTTTAGTACAGAAGGAAGGATGGAGCTCAAAAGCTGTTTCTTGCTGATCAGTATATTCAATGTATGAATAAATCATCACCTTTAACACCTATATATACCAAAGTGAGCCGTGAACTTCCAGGTGTCCTTAAAATCACTTCCACCAACCTCATGAAGCACGGGAATGATGAGTGGCCACTTCATAGGAATGGCAACAGCAGCACTGAAACAAAACAGGAAAGAAGCAGTTAGTGAGTGACAAGGACGGCTTGCATTGGTCGCTGGGAGCTTAGTGCCTCAAAGAACTGTGCCCAGGCTTTGCTTCTGGGAGTCTAAGCACATGTAAATCACACAGCAAATCATTATAGCACTGATGGGCGTTCAGAGCCGTCACAAGATTTCTCAAGCCTTTTCATTACTTTCTTTTCAGGGACTTAGAAGCAGCATGAATTAAAGAATAGATTTTTGTAACAGTACCCACTTTTTAATTTTCCATATGACAACTCTCTTTTAATTTCTCATTCACTAGCAGAGTCCAGTGCAGAGGCATTGTACGCGTGCCATGGGCAGGCTCCGCCAATGCATCATTCACTCCATACAAACCAGAGCGGGAGCTGAGCTCTACTTCACAGACAGCACGGTAGGCAGACAATGCCACACCAAAAAAAAAAAAAGATATTCGTTTTAAAGGCAGAGAGTGTGTCTCTCTAATGGATTTTAGTTATCTATTTACTTTGGGATTTCCAGAAAGTAAATGATAAATGCGGTGTGCGTTTTGTACAGTCCTGCAGGATGATCCCTGCCTGCCCTGTGACAGCTCTGTGCCTGGGGACAATGCTACAATGCTATGGCACTGGTGCCAGGAGCTGATGGTTTCAGCACCCTGATGCAGTGACAGCATGCATCCCTTTTTACTAAAACCTTGCGCTAGAATCCAAACCTAAATTCAGCTATTATTCACCTAAATGTGCAGCCTCATGTTTCATTCAGGCTTACTTCAGTGGGGTTGTTTCTCACTGATTGCAGCTGAAAGGCAGACAAATCAGGCTTGTTATGTTTAAGGGCTGTGAATATTTTTATTTTCTTTTTTTTTTTTTTTTTTTCCGGTGGACCTGATGCCAAAGTGGTACCATTTCCTCCAGAGTAAATGGGGAGCAATCACCTTACCTTCGTCGTCATTCACCCTGCCATTAAACCGGGCTCTCATTCATCGGCATGAAATGTGCCTGAGCCTCCGAATAATCAGAGTAACGCAGCGCAGTATTTAGCAAAGCAGCGCCTGAAACACAGCCCCTCATCCCTGTGTGTGCCCCAACAGCAGCCTGCAGGAACAGGTTGCTGTTGTTTCTCTCTCACCTTTTCTCCACTCCTGCTTATATAGAAACGGAAGGAGGGGGAGAGTTTTTCTTTAACCAGAAGAGAAACTTGGGAGTCAAGTCACCATAATGGGAGATTCGGGGTTTGGTCCTCCTGGAGAGATCAGACATCGAGCCAGATCTCCATGAGATAGGTGGCTGAGGCCGCTGGAAGAGTGTTCCCTGCAAGGAGGCAGGTGGGGATCCCGGCTTGGAAAAAGGCAGTGTGAGGACAGGACTGGTGTATGAGCCATGGGTGGCAGGGAGAGCTCCAGCAGGGGCTTTCCAGCCCCCCTTCCATAACGAGAGCAGGTCTAACACAACCAAAAAGAGGTTTTCTTTCAAAGAGGCAGTAGATATTAAGTGTTTAAGTGGTGTGGGAAGACCAAACAAATTCATGGAAAACAAGGTTTAGGGAAAATGCTGTCAGCTTTTGCATAGAAAGCCTGGGCAGATGTGTCCAAGGGAGTATATGGACACTTGTGCCGGTGTCAGGAGCTGCACCAAAGAGCTGCTGTGCTCCTGCCTTTCCTCAGGCTGCTGTCAAAGCCTGAGCAATGAACTACAGCACAGCCATGGCCGGAGCACCATGGATTGTGGGATTGGGGTGCTTCCTCCTCCCTCTGCCCACCATGAGCCCTCACCTTGTGCTGAGTACTCCCACAAGCTCAGGACCCCACGGGCAGTGCCAAGTTGGAAAATCCCATGGGATGCACAGCACGTGAAGTCTCACGTGCTGCTTAGCTGTTCGCAGGCACAACTTCATGCATTTGCACATCTCATGTCAGCACAGAAGTGCTCACAGACCTGGGAAATCCTCAGAGATAGGCAACGAGTTGAGACTTGACTGCCTGAATCCTTTCCTGCATTCAGCATTAGGAAGCTCCCCAAGGTCACCCCAACATGCCATCACAGATGATGGCTGGTATGTGTCTGACCTGCTGGGATCATCCCACTTCTATGATTATTGGCATAAAAGCTTGAACTTCTAAAAAGATGTAGCAGCATTTAAAAAGGAAAAAAAAAAAGTCATATCTTTGGTAAACCTTGCTTTTTATTTATGAAATTCCTAGCATAAATAAAGTCTGGTTACTGTACACCTAAAAACCACAATGCTTTAAAGACATTTTTGTCAGATCATGGTAAGAACAACCTTGATGTGGTTTGCCAGGCTTTGAATTATAATGTATGTCATCGGCAATGTAAGTTGTTATAATTTACTTCTGACATTAAGATCTTGCTTTTGGGCATATAGTTGCAAATGTATCCCATTCACTTTCTTACTTTTAAATGCCCTTCATGTTTCAGTAAGACAATCCAATCAAAACTAAAGACCAAATGCACTGTAAAACAAATCAAGCATACAAACAATTCTTAAGCGTTCCTCTTGTAGTTTCAGTTGCTTGCCCAAGGCTTCTAAACTTCTTAAGCTATGTAATCGTGAAGCATAGAGAAGTTTTCAAAGGAAACATTTATATCATATATTTTATATGTTGCTCAGGTTGGAATTTATTAAAAGAAAGCCACATATGTAAGAATTTATCGTAAATTTAACCAGTTCAATCTAAAACCCAACAGTACAGAACATCCTCATTTAGAAGGGTTTCTTTCTGATTTTCTTATTTTAAAGAAGAAGTTTTATGACAATGCTTTGGATGCGACTGGTTGTGCTAAGAGATATACATCTCGTGACGAAACAAAAGTCCCCCATGAGGAGAGATGCTTTAATTTAATGATAGTCATAAAGCTGATTTTTAAAGCTATAAAAGTCACCGATTCTCTGTCTTCAGCCTCAGGCTGGATCCCATATTCTGTGTGCTTTCCATCAAACCAGTCCATGTTCTGCACATTAGAGCAGAATTTGTGTTTTCTTGTCTTTTCCCACCCCTTTGTACACAGCACACCATTTTTATTGTGGTCAAGGATCCATGGAAAACATTCAGAAACCCACAGCAGGACTTTGCTCTTTATAAAAGCCTGATATCAACCCATGCCCCAGGGGCACAAAGCTCCATGCACGGAGCTCCTCTAAGCCCTCGTGGCGGTGTGACTGCAGTCCCTGGTTTGCTGGCAGCCACCTGAGTTTGTAGAGCACCCAAATTTCTCTGTTGCTTTTGTCTGGTGGCTGAAACAGCCATCGGAGATATTTTCAGTCCCAATGTTAATGATTTTTTTTTTTGCTGATTGGAGTGTGAGAATGAGCAAAATCCCTCTAAATCTCTGGAAGAAACTAACCCTGTAAAAAGGATCCCCAAGGAAAGGGTCGTGCGGCTGAAGTAAACACAGGAATCCTAACTGACTTCCCTGGTTTGGGGTTTAAGCTGAAAAAGAAGCAGATGAGCTTTTCACTGTGCGATAACCATCCTCCTGCCCTCCTCAGCTGCAAATAATTAAATGAGTTTCAGTAAGTGTGACATAAGATCAGCTCCCGAGAGCTTCCGCCAAGGAGCACTTATAAGGCATGAATTAAATAAAGGTTGAAGTACTTTTATCCAATCAGCTGGTCTCTCGCAGAGAGACAGGAGCTTCTTCATTTAGGAACCTGACATTTTGTGCGAGTTCTGCCGAGCAGAACAGATCTCACCAGTTAAGGCGGTAATGAAGGAGCGATGGTGGTATTTGCACTTGACTCGAACGTCGGCATAAATTCTGTTCCTCGTGCAGAGCGGTGCGGCTTCCCTGAAATAAAGCATATTTCAGCCTCATTAACCAATTTAAGATCTGAAATGAAATGAGATAAATTTAACCTAAATCCATCTTGCCCGGGCTGGCATTAAGAATTAGCATCTCTGGGTCTGCAAGGCTACTGGAAGTGGCCATTCCTGGAAAGTAATCTTTCCTGAGGTTTCTTTTTTTAGTGGGCACAAAATTTTAATCAGATCAGATGCATGCATTTTGCTTTGTGAATGTTACCGGCGCCCATGGAAACTTGCAGTACTTCTGCACTAGAGTTTCAGGCAATAATTAAATTTTAATGCATTAAAATGCTACATTTACCGTTTAGTCACTAATACAGAATTAGAACAACAAACACGATGATGAAATAATTATTGCACATCAGAATAACCTTTATTTCAAACAGTAGGTTTCACTCGTGTTCATACTGCACAATTAGAACCATCAGAATATTTTCAGTTTTCACCAGGATGGCCAGCCAAAGCGGAAGGCTGAGAAATAAAAATGGTAATTAAAGCCTTGAAAGGAGGTTACGTTGGCTGTGTTATTTGTTGTGAGGATGTTGTCATCGTTCTCAAGGCTCAGCCTTCTGGGATTGGCCAAACAGGTGAAGTTTCCTCATAAATTAATTAATTTTCTTGAAGCATCAGTACAGCCAAATGTACTACTTGAAATAACCTGTTTCTGAAGGGTCACCTCTGTGTGACACCCCTGTATTGGTGTCATCAAAATTAATAGGAAAACTTGCCTTAAGCTTAATTGGTATTTTAATGCCTACATTTTCAAATTACTTGAACACTTTCTTAATTAAACTGGAACATTAAAAATGAAACTGCTTTTTATTTTATGCTGTTTTCTTCCTATTAAAATATTTCAAAGATAATTGCAATCCATATGGAAGGCTGGCTTTTTTTTTTTTTTTTAATAAAAAAGTCTTGTACTCAATACTACACGTTAATTATAAGAAAGAAACAACTGGGAACAAAACTGTAATGGGTTGTCCAAAGGCCAGCAGTGATTTCACCCGAATGATTGAACGTGGCAATTGGTTCCCAGGTGTGTAGATCTTAATCCCATGGTGGATTAGCATTGCTTCCACTGCCTGTATCTCTAATATCTACATGGAGAGATGCTGCTGTGGTTGTTAAGACATTTTGGGGAAACTCGTGCTTTCCGTCAGTAGTCACGAGCTAAAGGTCCAGAGACCTTAAGTTAATGGTTCAAACTCATCTTGGCAAAGCAACAGAACGGAAAACTACGCCCGTTATTCCTGCTGGTCATTTTAAAGAAAATGAAGCGAATGATGAAATTTCTCAATGCCAACAAGGTCATTCTTTCCCTCAGTTTACGATGTCTGTGGATAACTTCTGACAACTTCCTAATGTATGGATCGTTTATTTTGTGTTTATTATGTGCTTTAACATCTCGCCTGCTCCTGTATCCTCACGCACCATCCTGAGATAAACAACGTTCAGCAAATAAACCTCGTACTTGTCTTCACCTGCACCATTGCAGTTAGGGGTGGAAATGTGTTACTGAGCTTAATGGATAAATCCATTAAATAGTTTCAAGCTCTATGTGCATATTTGTTGGAAACAAAATGCTAACTGATTGCAGTAAAAGAGCCTTTTATGTTCCATATAAATATAATGCAGTCCTCCCCGAGGAGCACGAAGAAGAAATGGGAACTGGAAGAAAAGGACTTGGGGAAGCAGTGCCAGCTCAGGATCTGTGGCTCTCCAGTGTTACACCAGTGCAAGCAGGAGCAGGAGCAGGCCCTGGCTTCTCTCCCATGCTCTTCAAGCAGGGGCCAGGCTGGGAGGTTGCCCATCTTTTCTTCTGAACGCATTTAAGCCTGGCATTTCCTTAAAGTACACATCACTAGTGCCAATTAAACAACTGGATCTTTCTTTCTGTTCCATTAGAAATTTCTTTTTCTTTTATTTTGACTTCTAAAGGCCCAGCTTCTGAAGCACAATACTGCGTATCGAATAAAGCGAGCTGTTTGCGAGGCTGAGCTCTGAAATTATAAACAACTTCTGATTTTGTAGGCAAGGAATTCTCTTCAGAGGAATTTACGCTCCTCTGTCTTTAAAGTGGAGGCAAAATGGACGTTCCATCATCCACTGAACTCAAAGCACTTGCTGTCCTTTCTCTTCTAAAAATGTATTGGTTTTTTTTTTTTTTTCAGAATAACCAGATCCTTTTTCAGGAAGAAGCAGGAAAAATAGACAGAAGTGAAGGAAAGATGGAATCAAGGTGGATGCTCCGCGCTGCCCACATCACGAGCAGAGCTGCCCCAGCCCTGGGGCTGTCCCACTGCCCTCGGCACCGTGGCAGCAGCTTGGGGTTTGCTGGTTCTCATGGCACTTTTCTTCTTTACCGAGGAACAGCTTAGGCCCTGGCTCAGAAAGAGCCTCTCGTTGCCTCCCAATTAATTGCACACCCGAGTCTGTGCTCTTTGATGTCGCTGCTGTGAGCACCGATAAAATTTGAGGAGCTTTAGAGCACGGAAGTTGCCGCAGACAGTTTTTCTTGTTGCTTGTGTGTCAATACCCTATCGAGTCAGCAATTATCCTAAACCCTCACTGCAAGCCAATGCAAAATAAAGGAAAAATTTCTCAGTAATCATTTTTTATAAGACCCTTTCACCGCATCCCGCTCCCCATGCAAATTCACATGTGCTTGCTGGGTTTTATAGAGTTCCTGGAATTACTATGCAGAAATGTTGTTACTACTAGATACTCCAAAAACTTCAGCATTTAGACAGGAAGGACACGTCCATCCACAGACACCTATGACCACACAGCACCCAGCACCACCGACAGAATTTGCCATGCTGCACGATACCGCATCCTCTGACATTTGCAACACTATGGCTCTGCAACACGCTGGGAAAAGGTTCTGCATTTACAAATGCCACAGGAGTGAAGATGAAGCAAGCAAGCACCGGCGCCCAGCTGTTGGAACCAGCAGCACCATGGAGCAGGGGGCGGCGGCCAGGATTAGCATGCTGCTCACACGCTCGCCGCCTTCTCTAATCACAATGCAGGCATTATCAGCGAGCGGGGAATCTTTGTATTATTTCCAAGTTTCCCCTATTGTCAGTCATTGTGACAAAGTGCAGGACGATCTGACACAATGATGAATCACTCCCGACATTGAGTTTTCACGGGGCTGTCAGGCGATCTCAGTAGGCTGCATCACCTGGAAATGCCACAAGATTCAAACACAAGAACAAAAGCGGAGTTTGGGATCAACTCCACTGACTCGGGACATAAACAGGGGAGTTGGAGGGCTGGCTCAGGGTCCTCTCATCCAGAGATCTCTGCGTGCTTCCAGCGTGAATGAAACCGCAGGGGTTATTAAAATATCTTGCATGCAAATAGGAGGATAGGTTGTTTAGGTTTTTAAATTAAATTCCCGCATGAATGGATTCATACTGTGCTCGCTTATTACAGTACTCTGACCAAGATGCAACTCCTATCAGATCATAGGGTATTTTATCCTAGCATTTTGGGTTGTATATACAGAAATGAGCTTCTTTCAGTTTCTTTTTCCTGCCTGGCAAAAATATCTCACAGGTTTTTCATCCTCTCTATGAAGCCGGTAAGATGGAGCAGTGCCGGCAACTGATTGATGTATAGTCAAATGCAAATATGCGTGTTTAAGTACATGCCTTGCCTTCTTGTATATTTGCTTGTTGGTGCTATTGTAAGTCCAGCCCAGAAGAACATTGCTCTCTCCCACATTATTATTCACAAAGGCAGCTTTCTGAGTTATTTCTGTTCCCGCACAATATTCATGATAGCAATTTGATACCTTAGCAGTTTCAAGGTTATCAAGTGATTGAAAATCCTACTGCTTACTTCAAGGTGTAACATATAAACTCTACTGCCATCCATTCTAGTAATATAATAGTTTTTCTTAATGCCTTTCATGAACCGCTGATTTAAAGTGTAAGCGAACTTCGGAAAGGGCTTATCAGCCCCAGACTCCATCGGTGCTGTTTGCGGTGGAGCACAGTCCCTTGAGTTTGTGTCGCTGCATGTTGCACTTGAGCAAGCAATATTCAATCTCCTTCCGAGATATTGATACGTCAGCTCCAGAATGAGGACATTAAACTACAGTCATAATGAGAAACAAAGAAGTGGTTATTCAGCTCATGTGTGGAAAGGCCAGCGCTCCTACAGGATGAATCTCTCAAGTGAGAACTAGAACTGCAGATTGTAGATCGTGACACTTAACTTTGTGCCAAAGAGCAGCTACAGAGCCATAGGATACAGCAGCACTTGGAAACGATGAACAGGTCACTGCATGCTTAATGAAGGCGCTGAAGAAAAGGCTATCATTTCTCAACCTGTTTCAGAGGCTCCCAGCCACCCACCGAAGTTTGTCCTTGGATGTGGTTTTGGGTGGTTTGTGATCAGTGGATGGTGTTGCTTGATGGAGTTTACATGGTGGCATCTGCTTAAGTAACAGATGTCTGTGCCACTAAGGTGCTATGTTCCCGCTTTTTATATAGAGAGAAATTGCTTCTCAAAGAGTTTTTATTGTCTTTATGCAAATTAAAATACAAAATTCCTCTCCTTAAAGGATCCTCATTATAACAAGAATCTTAAATAATTATAAATACATATGCAGCCCCATAAAATCTTTTGCTTTTTGGATATCAAGGAAGTTTCCTTCTGCACTGTCAATTGTGCATGAAATTAGTTCTTATTTCAACTACCAGTATGAAGACACTTGCTTTCATTCAGCAAAGCCCCACTGGATTTCTAAACAAATAGTGCAGAATAGTTGTTTGTGCCAAAGTATTTCAAGGAGGAAATTTTGCATTCTGTTTTTTACGCAGTGCTGAAGAGGAAGATAGAGCTCTGTACTTATTCCCTAGAAGCCTAGTGAAAGGAATATATATGCTTTTTATCTTTCCTTTGCCAGCTTTCTTTAGTAGACAAGTGCGTGATGTCTTTACGGATGCATTTTTTTTAACCAGGGATTGAAAACTGTGAAGAAGTCATGCCTAGAAAATGACACCCAGAGATGCCAGCCTGCTTAGGGCCAAACATTATGATAACCGAGTCCTTGCATTCCTGGTTCACCTCACATAACTTCATGCTAGATGTTACTTGAGTCCCCTCACAGTGATAGATTCCCCATCCACTTTGATAATTTCCAGGGGCAAAGAAGGGAGAACTTTTTCCTTTACTTGCATATGGATGAAGGCAGCATAGCACCATCAAGGAGGACAGAAAGAAGAGCTGCTAAGGGGGCACTTGGCCCCCAGCTGGGTGAGACCAGATCCCAAGGGAGGTGAGACTGCACTGCAGCAGGATTCCTGGAGATTTTCTCCTATAGGCTGCTTATTGTAGGACAGCAGCCCCTGAGCTAGACAGAGTGAGCAATCCTTCATGAGAAAGGGAGTAAAGATGTGCTAAAACCAGCCTAGTGCATCTGCCAGCCACTTCCAGGCCCTCCACAGAAAAAGGTGTGTATTTCAATCAGCATTTAAAAACATCTGCCCATCACCTCCCCCTAGGCAGAGGAAATTGCCCACAACTGCCACTTGCAAAGACCATTTCGGTATCCTCATTGATCCAGGTCTCCTGTTCTTTTGTGTGGGCTCAACCACTGCCAAAACTATGAGGAACCTGAGAGAAATGGCTGAATTCTCTTGGAGTGGGGAGCTTCATGTCTGATCTCATCATGTAGCATGTGCTGGTTTTGTCCTTTAAAAGTATGTTGAATTGAGGGAAAATAAATAAACAGAGAAAGCAAGGGTAGCATAAATGTGATTCCCCACCAGTGGGATGCAATGCTTCAGGAGACAGAAGGCAAAGTGCTCAGTGTTTCAATGGGCAAACCTTATTTTAAAAAGATGTTTCTGATATGACCTTTTCTTAACAATATTTCTTCATATATCTTCCCAGTAGTGTGAGCAAGGAGGTGGTGGATGTGCAGTGTATTATTAACCTGGTTGCAGCAACATTAATAACATAGAAGGGTGCTTTATTCTACTGCTAGCACTTGCATCTGTTTCACAAACATTACCAAGATAATCACATTCTTCCTGCATCTGCTTTGCTTTAGCTCACACAGATAATTCAAGGGTAATGCACCTTGTCTAAGCTAATTTTAAAAACATGCCTCAAACACAACAAAAAGTGCTTGGTGAGTATTTTGTCTGAATGCACTACATCAAAATAACCAAGTAAGCTGTAAATATTTTGAATAAGCTTGGTCAAAAGTCAGCATTTGTCCAGCCATGTTTCTGACTTGCAGGTTTTGAGATTTAGCCCTCTTTGTCCAAGTTGCTGGGGTCAGTGGATATAGAGATTAGCTCCTGAAAGGCAGGTTCATATAGATATATTTGAAAAACATGATAAATTAGGCAAAATTAATAAGCATAATAAATGTTGTACATAATAAAAGCAGAATGTTTGTTGTTCACTGTAAATCAACAAGAGGTCACATCCCTGCAGAAAGCCTTGAATCCTCACTGAAGCTGTGCTTGTTGCACACCAGATATATCAAGTCCTGGCTTGTCTTTGGATCATTAAGAACCATCAGTGACCATTACTATCAGCAGCTCCTGTGAGGTATTGTGATCATGCAATAATCCGAGGTGTCAGAAGCTCGAAATGATTCCATTAGAGCTAGGAATGAAGAGAACTTATGAAGGCATCATTACTATTTCCTTTCCAAACTACATGCAAATTCCTTGCAGGAACATATGCTGCAGTTGCAGCTAAGAGGAGTCTTCTCAACACTGGCTACAGCCTGTCATCTTCCAGAAAGCACGCCATATGGTCCAGATAGCTCATATCACGCTGAGGATCATTCCATTCATGAGTTTGACTTGTCGTCATAATAGCCTGTTTTAAATGCTACTTCTCCCAATAAGCAGTATTAGAATTTCAGTATTATTTTAGTGTTATCATTAAAAATTATTAACATCATTCATGTTTGTGTTATTTACCAAACAGACTCGATTGGGAAAGTTTAGCCTGCATTTGATTGATGTCACATTAAAGTGCCCACCAACATAAAAGATCAAAGAAACCAGGATTTTCCAACCAAATCTTGAATTTCTACAGCCGGGAGAATCCCTCCTAAAATAAAACCAACCTGTGCGTAGCAGTCCAAATTTTATGCACTTGGAAATTTAAGATGGCAAAGAAGCATCTGTAACAAGCTATTTTTCTTCATCCTTCAATGCCAACATTTGCCCAGAGAGGCGGTGGATGCCCCATCACTGGAGACACTTGAGGTCAGGCTGCACGGGGCTCTGAGCACCTGATCAAGCTGCGGGTGTCCCTATTCATTGCAGGGGGGTTGAATCTGATGACCTTTAAGGGTCCCTTCCAACTCAAATGATATTCAAACGGTATTCAAATATTGGCCAAATCATGCCTGGGACTGCTGGTGCTGTAAGTGGGAACTGGCCAGCAGGTCCAAGGAGGGAAAGGCTGAGTCCTCCGGCAACTTGTAGGAAAGAGATTTTAAAATGCCTTGTTGAAACAAGCACAGAAAAACACTGCCCTGTCATTGGGGATAATAGGCAACAAATTGATACAGTCATTAGGGAACTGAAAATGAGAACTACAGGAAACAGCAATTAAGCAATTTCAAGCCTAAATCATAACAGCGCAAGAGAAACTCCCCAGATGCCTTTGCAGCCTTTCAAATAATCACTGGGTAAGTTTTGCCAGGGAAAAAAAAAAAAGAAAAAAGCAAGAAAAAAAAAAGCAAAATCAATGAGTATATTCAGGAAAACACAGGGCTGCAAAATCAAATTAGGTGAGGGGAAATTCCCAATGGAGAGGGAAGGAAAGGATATGCGAGGGCTGCATGGTCTTCACGCACCATGTGGCTGCCATGCCCAGTGCCCACCCAGGGACCTCCTTGTTTCAGGCATTCTCTCTGCCTGGTGATGAAGGCATACTAGGGTCTAGTAGACTTGGTATTGCCTGTGGTTGCTTCAGCGATGACCTGAGCAGAAGCCACAGCACTGTTCTGTCTATCGGCTCACCTAGCCTAGCCTTGGTTTCTGCCAAGCAAAGTTGTCCATGTGTATATTGAGAACTTAGAAGGCTTGTCCTATATTCTATTAGGAAAAAATTCTTTTCAGAAAGCGTGGTGAGGCATTGGCACAGGCTGCCCAGGGAGGTGGGGGAGTTGCTGTCCCTGGAGGGGTTCAAGAACTGTGGAGATGTGGCACTGAGGGATGTGGTCAGTGGGCATGGTGGGGTGGGCTGTGGTTGGACTTGGGATCTGAGAGATCTTTTCCATCTTCACGATTCTATGATTCTGGGCAGCATGTGTGCAGGTGGGCTTCTGATTTCTGAAGGAACCAGACAAGTTACTCATGAGCATATTTCTTTGTACCTAATGTGAAATACATTTGGGCAGATATGTGTCACTTCAGGACCAGCAAGACCACAATGCAGAGAAGGGCTTGGGCAACCCTTTAATAGCGTATGGAGAAATTCATGGAAATCTGCTCCTAACTGTATGAAGTCCCAAATCTTAACTGCAGGTAGTGCAATCAGCTGAATATCTACTTCTCCCCATTTGCATGATTAATTGACATCTTGTTAACTGCTCATTAGGGACACCGCAAATCAGCACAGTACAAAATAAACATATCGCAACAGAGAAGAAGGCCTCTAATTGCGAATTATCCTAGGAACAAAATAGGGTTTTAATACCCATTTCAAGAGTCAGTCCACGCAGCATGCAAAGTGAGCTGGAAGATGGGAACTTGGTGAAGAGAAGGCAGCCTCGGTGGGTTCCAGCCCATGCATTCTGTCTGGCCAGTGATTTGAAGAGCTCTGGACCTGCAGGAACGATGCTGGGAAGAGGACTGTAGCAGAGACAACTGCAGTTCCTCCTGGCGTGGGGAGGACTAGCTCAATGTGGCATAGGCAGCTACAACCATGCAGCTCCGTGCACAAACACCTTCCATCCTGCCCGGCCCAACGCAGTAACAGCAGGCTTTTTTCCTCCCTGTTGCAGCCTGGCAGCTCCGGTGGGAATTCTGGGCTAAATGGCATTTTCTTTGCATGTGCCACAGAGTAATTTAATTTGTTTTCTTCCCAGTTTATTTTGTATTGCAACAGCAGAATGGACAACGTCTGATAAAGGGAGAAAGAGAGAGAGCTGCAGCAGTGATTTTCCATTTTATTTATGGGGACACCATGTAGCAAAATATAAAAATAGATCTCAGCACTGACAGCTTTGTTGCCTTGCACTGTCGGGATGGCACAGGGAGCTCCATCTCTGCACTGGGATGGGCAAAGGCCTGGGCCCGGCCCAGGGCAGCTCTCAGAAGAGCAGAGGTGAGAGCAGAACAGCCCACAATTTATGGCTTATTTCTGTCAGAGGAGAAGGCTCAGGCTAAATCTTGCTGTCCTGGTACTAAATTCAAAGGGATAGGTTCTGTGAATGGTGAGGGTGAAGAGAGGGAACTGGAGACCCAGCAAAATCTCCCCAAAAGAGAATGTGAGTGCTGTTATAGCTGAAAACAGGAATATTCAGCTTCTGTTGAACCTGGTACTGAACAGAATCGTAGAATCATGGAATGGCTTGGGTTGGAAGGGACCTTAAAGTTTATCCACTTCCACTCCCTGTCTTGGGCTGGTTGCCCCCCAGCAGCTCAGGCTGCCCAGGGCCCATCCAACCTGGCCTTGAGCACCTCCAGGGACGGGGCACCCACACAGCACCCTATTTGCATGAGAGGCGAGCAACAAATCACGCTTTTTGATCAAAAAACATACTGAAGGAGATGACGGACATTTCAAAACGAATGGTCAGTAGGAACAATGGTATTTAACTATACGGATTTATGTTTTCTCCTGCACACGCTGGTGGAAGGAGCCTCGATGCCCATTTCCATTAACACTGCAGGTGCGAGGCACGCCGTGCCACACTGGGCTTAACTTCAGATGTCCTCGAGGGACGGCACAGGGGAGTGACTTTGATGGATCGTGGCTGCTCTTGAAACCGAGCTGGGAGAGATTAGCGTGTCTCAGGCAGAGAGGCTCCGCTCACCTGTTTTTTTTTTGTTCTGATGCGATAATTTTTCTAATTAACCTCGATAACATTTCCAGACACACAGGCCTATGCCACATAGAGGGAAATATATTTTCAAATGGACATTTCTCCCTTGCCTGCGTTTGCTTGTACCGAGTGCAGAGTTTTAACACCTTGGCTGCCAAGTGGCAGGGAGGTGCCATTCACTGAGTCCTAAAGATATTTATTGTGATGGTTCACAAAATTATTTGCAAAAAATTTAGGCTTGTATCTGTTTTTTTTGCTCACCAGGTAATGCAGTTTTGAGAACATGTTACATTTTTCCAGAATACTTTGGAGAGGAGTTTTGTTTCATTTTCTTTAATTTGGAGGCACACAGTCTTTCTACTTTGTCAGCCTTTGCCATAACTTTTAAAGGACACAAGCAGAGAAAGAACAGATGGAAATAATGATGATTGCTTACTTTGAACATTGCGAGAAATGCACAGTGCCTATAAGGTCTCATCCAACTTAATGGAAGGACTATCAATCTCCTGTACTTATATTGCCTCTGTTACCGTAGGATTAGAGCACCTCAGCAACTTTCAGGGATTCATCCTCAGGACTAAGTGAGTTGAGAAAGTGTATTTTTCCCCATTTAATTGAGGCAGAGAAGGAATTTTTGTGCTCCACAAGGTCACACACAGCGATGGAGCAGGGATCTGAACGTGGGTGTTCCAGGTCCTTTCGTTGCCCCGAAGGCAAGCAAACCCCATATGCATATGTAAGTTCTGGATCCAGCCTGCCCCAACAGGCATATATGGCTTCTCATTCCAAACAGGCACTGGGCCTGAAAATAAATGCAATAATTTAAACAATATGTAGGATGGAAACTGAGATTTTGGAATTAAGAGCTTGGGTGATTGTTTTGATTTTTGAAAGAAAACTGGGAATAATACATGGAGCGCTCATCAAACATCTATCTACACATCTATTATACATGCAGTACATGGGGTGCAATTTTGGGTCATTGTGTGTGATACATTTATAACATTAACATCAATATTAACTTGAAGTAATTGTGTACTCCATCCAGTGCAGCACGTGTCATTTCCAGGAACTAATAAAGACAGAGTGAAAGGCTTAGCTATGGGGATTGAAATAGTAAGGAGAATTCAGAAAACATAGTTAAAGAACTTAAAAAGAACATCTGAGAAGATGAACCTTTTGATAGGATTTAAACTGCCTTTGGGATTCAAGAGCTTTAATCAACAAAAGCAGCTTATTCCATCAACGTCGTGAGCAAGAGCGGAAAAGGCATCATCAGAGAAGAGCTGTAGAAAACAATTTCTTTGGTTTAAAAAAAAGTATTTGCAGAAATCTGAGAGTCCTCCTTTTGTCTGATGACCATCTGGATGAATTTTGCCTTGGAAAGCTTGTCCTGAACTTGAAGCAAACAAACATTTGTTCACATGGCAGGAAAGAAAAGATTGAAGCAATGTGCCAGAACTAGAAAAGCCGCTCATGCATATCAGTAATATTTACCGAGAGCAAGAAAAATGTGCTTCTCATTTCTGGGACATTATCTTTAGTCCTCTTGCAAAGGTCTGCTTGACCATTCTGCAGAGCACAAAGTTTGGGGAAAGATATTTAATTTTTTCCATACGCAGGTCTTAGTTCTCTAAAATACATTTCCATACTGGACCTGTTACCAGAAGACCCTGGAAGGGTCTGAGGGTTAATTTTTATGCTCCTTGATGAAGTTTTAGCCCCCCCCCCCAAGCAGTTCGCGCTGCCAGTCCCTGGGGGAGTGGTGCCCCCAGCCCCACAGCACTGCCCAGTGCCCATGGCATGTTGCTGGCATGCTGTGCAGGACCAGCACACAGCAAGGTGATAGGGCAGATGGCTCCTCTGTGCAGAGCTGGTTGGCCAGAGCCAGAGCCCAGCCATTTTGAGCAGCTGCTGCCACATTGATGGACCCAAACCATCAGCTGGTACTGGCCCTATCCAAGGCCTATAAAGAGGAATAGATGGTAAACTCTGTAACAGGGAGGAATAGTGCAAAGAGGCAGAAATGTTTATTTTCCTTTTTGCTTTATGGTTGGCTTTGGGTGGTACTGTTTTGGATGGACCCTGGACAGCTCTATCCCTGTGCTGCAATTTATACTCCCAAACAAGCTGGCAGGTCAGGAGCTGGTGGTTTCCCGTGTCAAGCTGTTCAGCATCACTGGCTGTTTCTTTGTAAAATAAAAATATCTCATGTCCTGCATCAAATAAAATCAGTGACTGCTAAGAATATGTACGTCAAATTAATCTTGAGCAATTAATCTTGGTGCTCTTTGGCATTCCCAACTGCTGGATTTTAGTAGTACTCCAAACCCACCTCATCCAATGTACAAAGGTGGGAGAAACACTGCATTTCATATTTCTTCCTTTCACAGCCTTGAAAAAGGTGTAAGCAACATTTTCTATAACATCACCTGACACGTTTCCTCATCTCAGAGGTTTATAATTTGCTAATGCAAAGGGTGTGGGTTTCTGCATTTATAAGAATCCACATATATGGTGAAAGGTTGGAGTATTTGTGAAAGAGCTGTCCTCCACAGAGGACACTCACAAACTGCATGCATGGGCAGCTTAGTTATGCACTATCCTTGCTCCAGCAAAAAGAGGAATGCATTCCCTGAAGAACACCAAGTAGTTCAAGACCACTTTGTTAGCACACTTTTAGACCGTGTAATGTGCATTTTTTTCCCCACACACAACTACAGCTATACTTAAAGTTCAAGATGATACCCCTCCTTCTTGAAGACAGTTTTAATTTTTTTTTATTTTAAAATTACCTTGAAGCCAACTACAAAGTACTTAGAGTTAAAATGAATGGCAAAGACTTAAAAGAAAGTGTACGCATTAAAATGCTTTAAATTCCAGTTAAACCTTCCTGAAATTTTTAGAGCAGATTGAGGAGACCTATGCAGACACATTACCTTCCCACCAGCGTTGCAGAGTCTGAGAGCTGAGTTATTAGGAGAGCTCTTTTGCTGGATTTCAGACAAATCACTTTAATGTGCCAAAATTGATTTGGCATGAAATCATCAATAGCGTCCAGAATACTAATTGCATTAAAGGCTGAGGCCAGGGCTGTCAGATCTGCTTGGCTAAAGTCGGGCTTATAAATTAGAAGCTGGGCCTCCAAATGAAAGCCTTCATCCTCCAGCTGTGCCACCTCCACCAGTGTGGCTGGAGGGGCTCCAGGGAGTGACCCAGCAGCGTGGGGGCTTCCAAGGATACTGGGGCAAGACAGTTTGTTTGCAGTTGGCTTTACTTTCCAGCTCCAGGATCTATCTACTGGCTTCAGATGCTCCGGGTAAGCACCCCAGGTAGTGGTCCAATGACTGTAGTTTTGAGTGTTTGAGGTTTTCTAAACAAGTACACGGATCTGGACTCTGAACCCTCTCTTTTTCTTTTTGCTCATAGAAGACACACAGTCCATGCTCTAAGCAGGTACAGAGCTTCTCTGATCTTCACTTTCAACTCCCATCGTGGCCTTGGGTGAAACTTCTCTCTGCCTCTGCTTTCTCATTTGTAAGACCACAGTGATGACGCTTATCTTCAACACAAGCTGTGAACATCTCTGATTGTATTCAGCTGCTTCCCCTGGAGTACAGAGTTACTGTAAGAGCTTTGGCATGAAGGTATGGATAAATTTGCTTCTTCTGTGTAGCTGTATTTATAAAATGCTGTGGAATTTAAGAGCGTGAAACAGCATTTGGACTGGTTCTTTAGGTAAAAGATGTATGCACGCTCCCTCTAACATTTAGGAACAAGAGCTCTGGGTGGCACAAGTCTGCTTTAACTTCAATTGGAAAGAATTTCCTTTGGTGAGATATATTGATTTAGTTCAGCTAAAGTCCAGGCCCATCCCTTTTCAGCAGCAACATTTCCTAAAATGATTGGGAAGAGTTGGGGAGGAGATTTGCAGCCAAGCCAAAACTCAAGGGAACTAAAACTGTCTTAGCTGATTAACAGAAATGAAAGCTGCTCAGAAACAAATCTGAGCATGAATTTGGAGCACAAGAATTAATTGAGAAGGAGACTCTCTTTGTACTTCATTTAGTAGGTCAGACAGTTTATCCACCAAGATGCCTTTGAAGCTGCCAGCAAAAAAGGCATCATGGGGAAGATGAAACAAGCCAGTGAGTAAAGTCAACTGCTTGTCCTAAAACCCATAATTCAGACCAAATTAGTTGCATGCTGTATAACACAAGCCTAAGCCAGAGAAGCTCCATTATCCATCCCAAAAAGAGAGCAGGGAAGGGGCATCTGTGAGAAGCAGGGAGCTGAAGGCAACATGTAAATCTTATCAGTGCTGAAAGAGAGGTGTAAAGCTGGAAGGCTGAATTTCTGCTTCAGTCACTCAGTCATGCAGTGCTTTTGCTTTCAGTGCAGAGAACACCCGAAGAATGAATGCAAACATGGCAATGTTCTCCCTTCCTGATGGCGTTCAGCTAATGGTGGTGTGGGCAGGTGAAAGTCATGGTAACAGCACAGAGACTTAGTAGACGGGTAATCATGTAGCCATGAAGTCAGTGGGAGTTTTCACTGGATTTCATTGGGACATGCCTCACCATGAAAAAATAATAATACAAAAGCAATAGGTATAGGCACAGGAACTGATCACTAGCATATAGGAAAGGCACTGCAGCTACTGCTGAAGGCAGAGAAAGACATTTCACTAATAACATACAAAAAGAATCTAGAAAAAGAAACATGCATTCAGAGCAAAGCAAGTGAGGTGCTTGTTTTTTTTTCCCCAGCCCTTGGTTGTTTGATGATACCAACAGTAGAAAGTCTCAAATTTTAAACTTGCCTAGTTTTAATGCAGAAAGACATCACGGGATGCAGAAGTAAAACAGGTGTTAAGATCTCACAGTCTAATTCCTCCTCACCATGAGAAGTCATGGACTGATCATGCCATCCTCTGCCTCCAGCATACACCCCTGTACCTAAGGAGTCGCAGATCCTTTCCTGAGAAAGGAACAAGGTACAAGAACAGAAGAAAAGAGGATAATAGTCACAGCATCTGACAAGTTTGGGGAAGTAAGTTGTGAAAACAGTACTTCCTTAGACCATATTTTCCCATACCTATAGCTCCAAAAATCAATAAAAGAGGCATTCTGTCACGATGCTGTATTATGTTGTATTTATTATTTTTTCCAGCCTAAAGTGCTTTGTGTGCGAGATTAAAAAGCTGCAAGTCTCAGGCCATCTGGCCAACCAAATGGATTTAGTGTACAGGATCACTGCCAGATGCATGCCAGTTGTAAGTTTAATTTTTGAACATACAAAGTGCCTGGGGCTCGGTGTCTGTTATTCAGAGGAAATCGTGTTCCAGTTTTCTAAATGAACCTAGATACAGTTTGAGTCTAGGTGTATAGGCTTTTCTCCTTCACATGGCTTAAGGGCACATTCTTTTCTTTTCATAAAGAAAAAATGATTGCAGTTGTATTTTCCATATATCTGATATGTTACATATGTTTGATCACATCCGTCTGACCCTATGGAACAGGAGGAAACACAGCAATAAGTTTTCTTCAGCAAAGTTGTCAAAATGAAAGGTAAAATTTCACAGAGCCCTTCAGATGAATATGCACTTGTATTTATTTATGATCAGTTTGGAGAATAAATATGTTTTCAAGTACATAACAGTTTTTAATATCTTAAAAGTGATATTTAATTGATTTAAGTGAGGAGTTAATGGAAGACGAGATGTATTTTTAGCTTTACAAACCATTAAGCAGGAAAAAGTTCATTTAGTTTCTAATTAATCCAACATTTCTGAGACAGATATTGTGAAAATGAATACAGTTGCAAGCACAGATAGCTTTGGGCTCTGCAAACAGGCCTGGAGGCTTATGTTCACATCACAGCAGCTGAAAATAAGAGTAGAGCAGGATTTGGGTGATTGAAATCAGCAGTCTGTGGGTTTGACTCTCCTGAAAATGTCTCTAATGCCAAAACCAAACTCTTCTGAAAAGCGGGCTATACTGGCTGTGAAATCAGCAGGTATAACTGCACTCCTCCTCCTAGAGATACACAAGAAATTTTAGTTAACAGCTCAGCTGATTACCCAGTAGAAAGGGCAAAGGACCCAGTGGAAAGGACGCTATGCATTTTGGGGTGTGCCTCTCCATTGAAGAGCCAATAAAAGAAAGCCTGGCACTGTAATTGGGAATTTATTGTACTCCTGAAAGTCATTTTCCCTTTGAGATTAGCCATTTTTTCCTACTTCAAACTTGCTCGGGGGTGGGAATCAGGGAAAACTAAACAAATAGTAGATTTCCTAACAGAACAGCAAATTGAGCAAAAGGAGGATTACAAAGACTAAATCTTTTGTTCAAAGAGTGATTAAAAAGCATTAAGTTGGATGAAGTCAATCTAGAGCTTAGCTGCATGAACCCTCTGCCCTGTTTTTCTTCCTTTCAGTTTTACACGTTTTAAGAATTGAAAAGAGTGAGAGAGACCTCACTAGGACTGCTCAGACTGGGGCTTTTCAGAAATAATACTCGAGCAAAATCAGTTGTTTGCAAGCTGTGTTTCATGGTTTGCAGGCTATGTGATTTGTCCTGGATGGCTGTGTCCAAGAGCAGCAAGAGTGAGCTGAGTGCCCTCTTCCTTTAGGAAGAGTTGAGCCATTCACACACAGAATTATGTGCCACGGGGATTCCTCCAGGCACTGAAATTCTGAATATTTGTGGCCTTTGCTCCTCATGGCTTATGAGAAAACGTTCCCTTGCTCAAGGGAAAAAATACAGCTACAGTTCACTGCAGCTGTAAGGAAGCGTCAGGGCTATCGGTATTTCCTTTGCATCAGAATATATATGTTTTTCCAGATTAAATCTGCACACAATGAAGGCATCCAATTCCTAGGTGACATTCCTCTTAAGGAGATCTGTGTTGAGAAGACCATAGCTCACTTGCAGGAGAGAGCAATAGCATGAAACAGGAGTAATCAATGAATGCTGCACCAGAGCCATGCAGATGCATCAAGAGAGATGAAAAACAAACAGTTGCATTTCTACACTCTGCCTTTGCATGGCACTTGATGAGCTCTGGAGCCTTTTTCCATGCTACACTTAAGGAGATCTAGGACAAGGAACAAGGTACAGCTGTAAATAAATGAAGTTGATTTTATTTTTTCCTTTTCCCCCACAGCTTTCCCGTATTGAGGAACTTAATTGTCGCCCTCTCTTTAGACTGTCGCTTTAAATACATCACTAGTTAAATTTAAAACTAATTGTTAATGTTATACCATCTGTCTCCAGCTATTTCCCATCATACTTCTTGGTCTGCAGTTTTTCTTACCCTTCCACTTGATCCTTGGTGATGTTTTCCTTATTTGAAAAACTTTTGTTTCTGGTCTTTGCCATTTCACAGTGTTTTTCACTGTATGATTGATTGAAAATAGGGATTTGAGGGTAACAAGAGATTTCCTTCTGCCCCATAGTGAACTAATAAGTAGCCCTTGGGCTACGGCATGTGCCCAGAGGAGAGGGTACTGAATACCTGCTCAGTCTGATCTTTACCAGGGCATGAGCTTAGCTCTTGCATTGTGCAGAGCAGCCCAGCAGTGCAGGACCAGAGTGCCTGACAGCCTTCAGCTTCTCTTCTTTCCCTCTGCTGCTCTCACCTCTGCCCCCATAGCACAAGCAAACCTATGGAAATGTGTCATTTTTCTTAATCTTCCATTTAACTAACCAAGACAACAAAACCAACAAGAAATAACCCTTCCAGCCAAGAAAGCTGAAAACCTGAGAAAGGACTGGAGTTGGCCAGCTCCACCCCCTGGGATGCCTGTATTTATACGGGCTTTTTTCTCCTCTTGCAAGTTCACTGGATTGTTATAGAATCATAATGTCCTCTCGGAATTGCTTTTCCAAGGGGTGATGTTCTATAAATCATGAAAAGTAGACACGGGAAATGTCAAGCTGATCTCCTGGTCCGGCCATTTGCCAGGAGAAGATTGTCCCCTGCAGAATTTTTCCCAGTGCCCTGCTGGCGCAGAGTAGCAAAGAGATGTTTTATCTGCAGCATAGCTCCACACCTATTTATAGTCCTGCAGAACTCAGTGTGGGTATTTAGTTTGGGGGGTGGGGGGGGGGGAACACCTGAATTTACAGCCCTGTTACGGAACAATATTCCTTTACCCACAGTGCTGCAGCCAAATTTGTCCAGCAACATCTGACCCCAAAACCACAAGTCTGAAAGCTGATATGCTCTTGCAGCTTGATAATTAAACAAGGAACCTATCTTATCCAACGCAATCTCATATTCTGCTCTTCCAGAAGGCATTGCTATTGAACCGACAGCCCCTCAATTACTCCCCTATGAGTAATGGGCATTACAGCAAAATGTTCCTGTGGTTTAAAGCAGTGAAGGAGCATTTCATTACCAGATCCACTGCCTCTTTGCCAGAAGCTACCACACAATAAAGTGGAAAGGAGAGATATAGCTTGTGGCATCTGTCAGTGTAAGTAGCCCTTGGTTCAACCTCAGATGTTATAAATATTATATTAGAAGTATTAGCAAGAGCAGATTGGATTGCAGCAGGTCCAGAATGAGAGAGCCCAAAGGCTTGCAGTAAAGCCAGAAGAACTGAAATGGTTTGGCATAGGTACCTTCTGCTTTGCATCCTGCAAGGAGTGAAGAGAGAAGGGGGAAGTTTCTCTCCATTGATTCAGCTCACACAAAACATTGTCTGGAAGAGCTACTATCAATGCCTTGTCTAAAATGCACTAGTCAGTATCAGAATGAACAGGGACCAACTAACATCTTGACACTATCCTCCCAAAACCTATTTTGCTATACTTGTTGCTGCTTTGTGCCTTTCTGGTCATGTTTCTCAGTAGTTAACCAAGTTTACCATTGAATGAGGCCTCAGTCAGCACCGTGGGCTGAAGCTGGGAGCACAGGCCTGACTTACATAGGCTTTTGGGTGAACCCAAGCACATCAGTGAGGAACAGAGTCTGAAGAAATGCAGATTTTGAAAGGTAAAAGAGTAGCACCAACTCCTCCTGGTTTCATCCAGTGAGAGCATAACACAAAGGAGAGCAAACAAGACAGCGGAGCAGCACGATCCCAGGCTGCAGCAAATGAGGATCCACTTATATGCAACAGCAGTGGACATACAAATAAAGGAAAGAAGCTGCTTACCTTCAGAAGGCCTACAAGGTCCTCAGGTAGGCAGGAATATACAGATGACACACCCTCACCTCCACTGCCAACACTTAAATGGGGTCTGGGAAGGGGTGGATCCTTGCTTCATCCCTTCTGTTCACTCAGGTGCATTTCATGCACCTGAGCTCCCCTGGGTTGGCCCTGCCTTCGCACCAGGTGCTCAATCGTGCTTCACGCCATGACTTAGCATTTCCACTACAGAGAGCCCTTGAATCTGCCAGTTAGTTTTTATGCTCAGCTTCAGACTCCATGAACTGGTCCAAGGCTCTGCATCTTGTCCTCCACCTATGTTGCAGAGAGAAAATTATTTCTCTAGTCTGAGCTTTCATGAGAAGGTAAGGAGCTTCTGACTGTGGCTGTGTGAGTGCCTCAGATAAATAGGAAAATTAATTACGTACATAGAAATTCAGAGGAAAAAAGAAAATCAGTGAATATATATCACATTCCTTCCTGTTGCTGCAATTGTAGGTGTTAATTGTAAATAAAAATTATTCATCGCCAAGTGATGAATCACCAATTTTTATTAGGTTCATGATGTTATTAAAAAAAAAGAAAAGGAAAAAAAATGAACATCTTCTACCATTTTTCCTCTAGCAACAAGAGAACAAAGCAGGCAAAATGCACAGATGAGGTGGGCATTCCCACACCATGAAATAAACTCTCGGCCTTGCAGTGCGCAGGGGATTAGGAAAGGCAGCTGCCAGAAATCGGCCTTGGCTATATTTCCCTCGAGGCACAGGGAGATTGAGGGAAATCATGATCATTCCATAACATGTGATTAAGAAATCAAGGCATATACTTTTTTTCATTTTAAGGATGCTTTGCTCTGGACAGGACTGCCTGAAGGCCAGAGGAGTGAGGAGAAATCATCCCCACTGATACTTCTGAAGCACAGGCCTGCATCGTTTGCTCTACAGCATTTTTACCTCAGCATAAATATCCTAATACTCATCATTTTGGGAAAAAGACTATTATACAAACAAGTATACACTGAATTCAAGGGCCCCATGCTGGCCCTCTGGAAGGACTTTCCTCCCATTTCCAGTTGGAAAGCGTAGGTACAGGAGCACAAAATGTCACTCGAAGGCTTTTCTCTAAGAGAATGCACGAGCACAACTTCAATAGGTGCTGGGAGCAGCAAGTCAAGAGGCAGCAGTATTGTTTGCTTCCACCTGAGGGCAAAAAGAAATGCGCTGCCTGACCTTAGATGGATCAGATTCACGGCAGCCAAGCAGGAGGCGGTCAGACATCCCCCACTGCTTTGCTGCTGTTCCCCACCCCTGGTGTAATGCTGCCTTACACCATGCACCGAGGCTGATGCACCAGCCCGGGGCAGTACCAGCGTTCCTCGTGCCGTGCAGGTTGTGTAAGTCATTTCCCTCTCTGACTTCTCCTTTCACAATAGGCGCTGCAATTTGTGCTTTGGCTCTCTTCCTAATGACTATATTATTAGCTCTATTTTCATCTGCTCTCAGCTGTTTGTTTTGCTTAGTTATTTTGGCTGCTCTGCCTGTCACAAATTGAATAGCTGAACCAAATCCACCAGTGCTGCCAGAGGAAGCCCATCACTCTGTCCGGCCGTCATCTCTTTCAGCCCACATTTGCTCCCTGCCCACACCAGCCTCCCAGCCGCTGTCCTGCTGCATTTCCCACCCTATAGCAGCACAGCGAGGAGCCGGGTGGCCATATGGCCTGGGGCAGCTGGGCCACAGGAGTCTCCATTTATAAACCTAGCCTGTGCTTCTGAAGCTGCAGAAGGTGGTTAATATGTTATGTGTCACTTTATGGGCTATTCCAGTCTTAATTACAAAGTCTGACATGGTGCACAGAAGCTGTCCTATCAAATGCGCTCCCTGCGGGAGCAGCAGGCGTTGTCTGTCACTCAAAGTATTTTTCCGTCGGCATCCAGGACGTTTGAGCAAAGCAGCTGATGCTCTTCACTAGTCAAGGTGGCTTGTCCTACTCTATGTCACCACTGTCCCCTCAGCAGTGTGTCTGGGGTCTAGGTTTCTGGTACATATAATGGAAATGCAGACTGCAAAGGGGTGGGAGAAGACCTTGAGGCTCTTAGTGGGTCTGTGAAGGGGAAGGTTCTGCGTGGCTTGTTTTCTCTTGCTCTCATGTAAGCTTCAGACCTCAGAGGTCTTTAATTCAGGCACTGTAGGGATGAAGTCATCCTGAATTCACCTCTCTGGGTCTTTGGACAGAACAAATTGTTACAAGAGAGTGTAAGCTATGATGGAGTTTTCGAGCACTTTTACCCCAACTTTTATCCCTGTGTCCAAGCATGCATGGAAGCTGCATGCTGGTTTTAATCTCTAATGACACCAAATCAGCTGGAAGTGGTTGCTGGCTTCCACAATCAATTGTAGGAGATCTCCAAGAGAATGACAGAAAGTGAGAGAGCTTCCATTAGCCCTGAAAAACCTCATCAAAGATAAGAAAAATGTTACAAACCGCTCTCCACTCCAATAAACATATTAATAACCCAGTTCTCAAACATTTCTCATGTCTTCGTGCGAGGCTGCCATTCTGTCACCAGTAAGGGCATCCTGATCTCTGTTCCACCCTTCCTTTGCACAGCCACACAAACATGTGCATGGTTTGGATTGCAAACTCTGGACCAGCTGCTGGTAACGGGATGGGAATATCCAAAGGGCCGAAATCACAGCAGGCAATTCCCTTTCCTACGGGCGCTGGCACGTAGCTGCAGGCACTGTGTGTGGTACCTTAGCCAAAATGCAGGGTAAGAAGCCCAATATCTGGGTGGGAGGGTGCTCCCCAGGGAAATACAGCTCCATCCATCCCAACGCTTGTATCAGGCTCCGCTCCTGTGCTGCTCGGTCAATGAGAACGTGCCTGCTGATTTTGATGGGCTGAGTGCCATGTGCCAAGCTTAATGCTGCATGGCATGACGTGCCCTTATTCTGCCCTTGCTCCGAGTGCTGTGCCTTCTGCTAGCTGGAGTCTGGGGAGGGGGGAAATAAAAGAAAAAAAGTAATTTTTTACGCCTTGAAAAGCCCAGAACTGAGCAAAGTTGGAACAGCCCTGCCTGCCGCTCGGCACAAATCAGGAGGCTGCTTCCAAGTTGTGCAGGTTCGCCCCAGGACTCCAGCTAAGTGCAAGGAAGGCAGGGCTGGTAATGCACAATTTAATCAGTGAATTTGTAGATCTCAAAAGGCGTGCTTAATTTAATATTGTTTCTAATGGCTATTGTCTTCATGCTTGCCTGTTTCCCCGGTGTTTTTCTCTTTTGTAATTACTCGAATGGGCATTTCCAGGTGCATTGCATATATTAGCAAGCAATTTCATTTTACTAATGAGTTAGAAGCTTTTAGTGTTTATTTCTTCATTGCCCTAATACTTACCTTATTAAAGTTTGTGATTTTTCTAACGGGGAAAAATGAACATTTCCCACTCATTTCTGCCTCACTTTTCTCTTCTCCCTTATGCTGCCCTTGAAAGAAGGAGAGTTAAATTACTTATTGGCCAGGGTTAGACCAGATTGAACAACAGGGAAAAACAAAGTTAAGGGAGCTGCTTGGTGTGTCCTCAATGCCTGCCCTCCCCTTCTAAGCTGCCCAATGAAGCACTGAGGAATTGAAGCCAACCCCTCAGCTGTCAGGACCTTGGGGCTGTTTTAAGCAATCTTGGGGTACCCAAGGTGCCCAGTTCTGCACCCCATTGCCATCCCTTAGCTTTCACATGCACTTTTTGCACTTCCTGTGGATCTCCCATGCCAAGCAGCATTTATTATACATGCACCACATCCCTTTAACACATACTAGCCTAATTTTCAGATGAGTTGTTTATTAGCATTATTACAAACAGGGCTCTTCATCTTCTATTAAACGATGCTGCAGCCACCACGATCCCGCACAAATCCTGTAAGGAAGCACTTGTTTCACTAAATTACCCTGCAAATGTCAAACTTGCTCTGTATTATTAGCTGTACGTCTTACATCCTCTTTATTAGGGTTTTCAGTCTTGAGGGTGCCCTGTGGCGTATAGATTTTTTAAACTACAAACCAGTGTCATTCCACTGTTTAAAGGAACATTTAATTAAACTGGATTCATTACTTGCATGGGGCAAGTTAAATGAAAACTAAATAGATGGCATATGATTACATGTTATTAAGAAGAGTGACTGCTCCAGAGACCAAACTCTTTTAACACAACATTAAGCGGAGCTCATTCCATATGCACAGGTTAGCGCTGCCCTGCGAGGGGAACATATTTCGAGATCAGCAGAATGGTTATGGGCCCTGAACAGCTTTTAACAAAACGCGTGTTTCGGGGGGGATCACTTTTCTGAGCTAGACTTCAGTATGCTAATGGCAGAAATCAAAGTGTCCCACTGATTCTAGGTAACCTTTTTAGAATTAGCATTTTTATAATATCAGATGGAGGTAAATGATAAGATTGGCTTTATTTAGTATCTCACTAGCTATAGAGTAGCAAAGGGCCACAATGAGTATAAAAATAAAATTAGAAGCATTTTTTAAGCTTGAGTCATTTGATCACATCATAAATTTTAATGCTTTCCAGGAAAGTAAAAGAGGAATCACAATTAAAACTCCGTTACACAAATTTCAATTCCCTACTCCTTTTTGTGTTGGTACAACCAGGAACTCACTGATATGTTTAAAAGAGCACTCACCAATTTTTCAGCGATCTTAAGTTGATCTCTGAATTCTCACTGCACTGATGTCCTTCTCCATCCCCAGTGTTCTCTGCAGCTGTGAGCCCCCAAAGCCTTCAGCAGTGATGTGGCACTTGGTGGGCAAAAGCTGCAGTTTCTGATATGAATCACAGCCACCTCGGTGTACATTTACCAGCTGCCCTGAGGTTGGGATTGCTTTTGGTGTTTATGCCTTTCTTTTGGAGCAGGGCTGAGGGTTTGGGTGAGCATCATTACATGGCACTGGCTGGGTGGCCAGTGGCCCAACAGGCTGAAATGCATGGAGACTAGTGGGCAATATTGGTGGTGGTAGGTGGATGGTTGGACTAGATGATCTTACAGGCCTTTTCCAACCTTAATGATTCTATGATTCTATTCTATGAGACTTATACCCCTTCCCTCTGGCCCAGGCCACTGATCTACAACCCTGAGCCTCCTCTGAGGCTTCCTCTGAAGCAGAGTAACTCGAACACCACTCACCTATAGCTGTATATACATGAGAAACTGAGCTGTAGCACCTCTTATTTTAACTAAAAACCAAACTTAAAAAATCCCACAGTTTTTGGAGCAAGTTTGCCTTCCAAATAGAATTGTAATCATCCAGAGGTTGAGCTTAACCAGCAGTAACTCCTGGGCTTATTTTGTTAGCACAAGCAGCCCTTGGGGCACATCAACATGGCTTGGAGGTGAGCTGTAGCCAACGCGGTAATGAGAAGGGAAGTAATTAGCAGTGTTAGAAGGGATGGTGCAGGCAGATGGGAGATGAGAAGGCTGTGCTTGCTGTGAGGCAGCCTTTTATATATGTTGGCCTGGGATCTACAGCAACGCATGATGAATGACCCTACATGTCCATAAGCCATTTGAACAGGAAACCACAGCATCTGTGTCCCTTTCCTGGCTACAGGGAGGTGGTACCCTCTCTATAAATCATGCCAGAATGAGGTTTTCCAGGGTAATTTGCATTACCCTTCTTTGTCATGCAGGCCAGTTCCCCAAGGGTTTACATCAGCTGCTCAGCTCAGGAGGTTTACCTGCAAGACAACAAATCCCAAATTTCTCTAGTCAAATTTGGATCAAGTCCTTACAGTTCTCTTCCATAAGTAATGCTCTGTCCTTCACATAAACATAAATAAATAAAATCATTTGCTATTTTTCCTACAGGTGCATCTAAAAACCACCAACCGAGATGAAGACTCAATTGTGCTAGGCACTATAAAAACAAACAGTAATCCCCAAAGAGCTTTTAAAGTCAGTAACTGATAGCTTAGTTCTCCTAAGGAGACCATGCACTGTGAATCTTTATAATATATTTCTATGCAGAGCAGAGATGGCTGTTGTGGTTTCATTCCTTTTTGCTCCTGATAGCAAGCAGAAAGTGCCTAACACAAAAGCTTGAGTGTGACTCTGTAATTTGAATCCCAGAATTTGTGTGCAAATTCATCCAGACCCAGCCATTGACTCCCAAGCAGTAATTTCCTTCTGAACCAGGAAAATGAAGAGCCAGGCAATGCTCATTATTTAAAACCCAGCTCCACAGTGCAGAGATGGCTGTGGCAGGCTTCCTAGTTAGAGAATAGCAATCCCAAACCCTTAACATCAAAGCATGTTACTGACTTCCCGATACTGCAAGGGATTCACAGACATGCCCCAAATGATCATTTTTAGAGCAGTTTGACTCCTGAGCTCAGCTTGGTATGTTTTGAAGCACTTTGTTCTAAGCAAGTCATGTTCACTATCCCAGCCTGACACAAAGCCTGATGGAAAAATCTGTGATCGATTATAGCAGCAGGACAAAGAGATATGATAGGGAAGCAATGCAAAGGAACAGATATCCATCACTGGTTTGCAATGAGCCCAAAGACTATAGCTGTGGTGTTACAGAATTTGCAGGCAGCGTAGCACATCCCTTCGCTGTGTGTAGGTAAACACTCTGGGCTGCAGACAGTTTGTCTTACAGACAGACTGATTTGGTATGAAAAGTGGATTTTGAAGCATGGATTTTGTTGGAAGGGAACAAAATAAACCATTGTTTTGTTACCTTGAAAATGGTGTAGCCCGCAATGAGTGTTTGTAGCTGTTTCACAGCTGCTTATTGCAGTTATTTTTGAGCTTCAACAATTTCCTTTATATCTACCACTTTTAAATGACTGAGTATGAAGTACACGGTGGAACAAATTTGTATTGGCTATGAACTAGCAGAGATGATTAACAAACTCTTTAATGTCGAGTTAGCCTTTTTCTTGTTGCTGGACAAGATCAGACTTCAAAGCAAATTAAAAATGTGAGGCCAAATGCTGATTGCAATGTGGGCAACAGAAATCTCCCTGTCAGCCTCAATAAAAGCAGGTGTAAGCTTTCAGTGTTAGTCCAGTCAATTCAATTCTCGTGTCTTTCTGTCTTTATCTAATCTAATATATAGTCACGAGATAAATTACGGGAGCGTATGATAAATTGCATTGCTATTCATTGCTGGCAAGATCACCTATACTCCAGCCACTAATTCATCTCCGCCAGGATCCACAGTAAAGTACCTGAGCCTCAAAATAGCCTCCAAAATTGTTTTCTTTAAGAAAACAAAGAAATTACATATGTTGGCAAATTTTCTGTTTATCCCCACCAGAAGAAATATCTCATTGCCACCTCTGCAAAATCACTCTGCTATAAAATATCAATAACTATTTGTAGCATTAAGATACTGGGACCTTGTATTCTATTTGAGTTGAAAAGTAATACTATGAGGTTTAGGGATTTCAAATTGGGAATGACATCATCAAAGGATGATGTGGTTTAGCTTTAGGGCAATCAAAGAGTCATTAATTTGGCTATTTGTTTATTGGTTGTGAGGCTTTTTTTGTTTATTGTTTGTGGGGGATTTTGCTTTGGCTTGGTTTGGTTTTGGGTATTGGGTCTCCTGAGGCCTAAACATACAAAAGAGGCAGAATACATAAAACTGAGTAATAAATCTATAACATGCCATGTTCATTTTTCCAGTGCTTATTTAGAGCAGTTCACTGCTCTTGAATAGCATCACCATTCTGAGTCACACCAGGACCGCCCTGGGCCCACAGAGCATTGCATCTCATCCTCATTCACCTGGGAGTGGAAAGAGGAATGAAAGAAAAAGAGGGAAGATACCCTCGCATCCATCAGATCCAGCTCCACCTGTCATACAGGCTCTGGTGGGTAGCAAAGGCTGTTGGTGAAGTGCCTTTGAGGTGCAAAGAAAGTCTGAAGACTTGAACATTAGGTCTTGGGAGGTGCAAGGCAATGAAGGCTGGCTTTACGTGTTGTAGGAGAGCCATTAGTCATCAGTAGTGCGATGGAGAACTAGGACACAGGTAGGACTGCACTAAAAAAGCTGGTCCCAGGGACTCATTCAGATCGCTAGTGCACGCTGTGGAACGTGCTGGGTCAGTGATGGGCACCAGGCTTCATCTTGAGGCACCCCTGGTTGCCAGACCCACATCCCACCCCTTTCAACAACGAGAAAAGCATCACCCTGACAGTAATGTTGGCCAGAGGAGATGTGCTAATGCCCACACCCTAGTGCAGTGCCAGCTCCAATATTTGCTTTCTGCTTCTCTGTGTATTTGCTTCCACTGGGGACAGCCACCGTAAATTTCTATGAAATGGTGCTGAAATCCAGTCAACAGCAGCTGAATCTCATCCAGGAGACTGGTGCACCTCTGCAGTTTGCATATCAAGATTTAAAACAATTTGGGACATTTTGACCTGGAAGATACTTTTGATGTGAAAAGATGATCACCATATGCACAGCAAAATCAGCTTTCCATCCCATGAAAACACAAGCAGTACTTCAAGACAGAGTATGTATTGAAGGATGATGAGGAAACCCTGCCTTGCTGGTGGGAGGAAAGTTTTCCAGGTCATTTTAGGGAGGTGAAGGCTTCACCCAACAGTATTTAGAAGTCATTGAAGCATAATGCTTACGTCCAGCTAATTAGACACATTGCTATAGGCAGCAGAGAAATATAATGGACAGATGCATTCAGTTAGCTAGATCTCCCTTGGTGTAACAAGCTGAAGTCAATTACGGAGTTAAATTGGGAAAGGTTTGACCTGATGTCATTTATATCTTGAGTCATAATTAACACTTAAAGTTCAACTCTGTGGCAATTTTCTTTTAATAACACTTAAAACGCATATAGAGCTCAAAGAATTGCACAGACATGATGAAGGATGACTTGAGTGGATGCCAGGATTTCAACTCTTGTAATTAATCCTCAAAACACCTTTGCAAGGCAGGTGATATCATTTCTCTTCAGTTCCTCCTTTGAAGAAAAGCAGGGCTTGCCCAGTGCCTCCCCAAAGTCCTGGAGATGAGGTCTGAGGCTTTTCAGTTGGGAAACTCAGTGAGATCCCATCTTTTTGCCATGTTATACGTTTAAACTGTAAGATCTTAAGAAAGATTATGGACAAATTACTTGTCAAATGGCCTGTTTTTTCCAATTAGGAGCGAAGAAAATACAGATAAAAAAATCTTCCCCAACCACGGAGTCTACGTCTCAGTCTTTCATGTGGATGAAATAGGAATGGTGCCAGGAGAAGAAACGTGCTCTCAGGCTGAGAACTTGTAAGCCAAGTTTCATCTCATTGCAGATTTTTATGGTCAAGATATAACTCCCTGAAAAGCTGGGCTTTAAAATGGAAGTGCTGACAAAACTTTTAAACTACAACAGTGGAAATGGCGCCGCAATAATTTATAATCTACAGGCAGCTCTTGGATTTATTATCACAATGACAAATGCACTGTCATTGTTAATAGGATATTTCCCAGCAAGGACTTCTTGTTATGCAAGCCAGGTTCACTATGTCATGCAGCATGATAGCAATAAAGTCTACAAGAATTTGTAATGAACTTCAATTACTAATAGATTATGGTTAATGGGAAATATGTGCAGTAAAGATATGGGTTTTTATATGCGCCTTCTGGTACTCTACAAGGCAATGATTTATGCTACAATTTATGTTAACATTCTCCAGTTAGAAAAAAGCTTAAATTGGTGGAAAGCCACTCCATCCATAACAAATATTTAAGATAATTTTGCACATCATGTAAATGAAGATGTAAAATTAGATATTAATCCGTTTCATTTTAGCATTTGTATTTTTATTAAAAATGAAGACTTTGCCCTACTGTGTAATGACATTAAAAATCCTATCATGGGCTACAAGCATGAATTACACTGATGTAGAAATGGCGACAGCAACGGAGCTGTAAGTGCATTTGTTCAATTTGCTGTTGTAATTAACAGAGCAGTGAGAATATTTTCCTAGGTATGATTTAAAGGCACAGTCCTGAAGCTGCTCACACAGATGTATGTGATGCAGGAGGGAGGTACATGTGAAGTCCGGGATCCTTACTGATGTGTCTTTAACACAAGCAGCCTGGAGCCTTCTGTGTTTCAGTCAGCTTTATGACAGTGTAAGGCCATTGCTCGTAGCAAACCTCTGCAAAAAGCATATAAATACACCTTATAGTATACATGCAGCTTATAGCCGTGTGAGCGAGGCAGACCAGGCCCATTGGTCCCCACGGGTTTGCAGTGAGCGAGGTCTGGAAATGTGCCTATAGAAGAGAAGGCTGCTGGCTGAGATAAGGTGGGCTTTTTGAAAGGAAAGCAGCCAATTCCCTGTGGAAAGCACACAGGTAAGATCAAAATTGCCATATAAATCCCAGTCTGCACTGGGGTTGGACTCCCCAGGACCGCTCTGGAGCAGCAGCATCATGCTGTACAATTCAGGGTGATGCTCACATGAAGATGTGGCTCTTCAGGCTATTAGGGAGGCATCTGAGAGATGTACAAAAAAGAGATTTATAAAAAAGTTTATATTCAAATGAATATAAAATTGTTTTTCCCCGCACTCATTTCCTACTAAATAATACTGACAGCATTTACTTCTTGGAAATGTGTGTGTTACAAATTTAAAATAATACATCCCTTAAGGTTTCTTTTGTAATTCAGTCCTCCCCCAGCCCAACTGAAGCAGCTGCCTAGGCAGAATGAACTTCACTGTGTTTTCTCCCCATTGTTTTCAGTGAAATTCTCCTCAGAACTCAAAACCATGGCAGAGTGTTCCGCAGTGTGTAGATAAGGACTTTTCCTCTCCAGTCTGGGGTGACAGTGCCTTTTCCCCAGTGAAATCTTCTTTGAAATAAGGCCCCGTGCAATGGCACACACCCATCAGGCGCTCCATTTCTCATCTTCTGAATCTCCTTTCCATTTATCTTCTTGGTCACATCCTCCTCTCGTCTCTTCAGAGCCTCTCTGTTGTTTATCTTCTTTCCTGATCAACCACAAGGTGGGACCATTCCCCAGTTTTCAGAACAACCTCCCCCCAGAAAACTCTAAAATGCTTGTTTCTGTTATCTTCAACCTCTGCAAAATCACAGAACGGGCCATGCACCCTGTTGCTGGCAGTTGTTGTTGGGCTTTTTCTTTTGCTATGGCATCCAAGGGCCTCCAGAAAACACATCACTTCTGCCAGGGTCGGTGTGGCAATATGCAGAGGTCACTGCCTCCACGAGCACTACTTAGAAGAGGTCGTTGACACAAAAGAGCTATGGAAATAGCTGCAGCTTTAATTTGTTTTCCATTAGAGACGCATGCAGGAATCTGTCTTAATGAGAGATTTTCTTTCTATCCCTGTCTGGCACATCACTGTAGCAGCTTACAGATGTACCGAGGTCTCCTAATACAGGAATCTGTGTGAAAGTGGCAATAGATTTTATTCTGCTCAGCAGCTGAGAAATGCTGTGGAAATGTTCTAAAACACACTGGAATTAATATTTGATCACTAGGCAAAGTGTGCGTTTCAAATAAGTCACCCTAAAATGAACAGAAATAGGTATTAATGTCCGGTGCATTCTCCTGTAAATCACCTCAAATCTTCAATAATCTACATTGTATCAGAAATACATATGTAGAAATAAAACATCATTTCATGCCACTGAAGCATTAGCTAAAGTGCGCTATTTCCACGCTGAACCAAACTCCTTCAGTGGCAGACATCACACCTGTCCCCCTGGATACACCAAGCATTCAGACTATTAAAGTCATCCAAGCGACTGTATTGCATTCCACTATGTGCCGTGCCTCGTAGAGAGCACTGCACTTCTTAAAACCATGAAAGCATTCAGCAAAACAAATACATCAACTACCAGAGCAGAGACAGCCCCAGAGAGTGTGGGGGCTGGGGAAGAGAAGGACCTTTTTGCTGGACATCTAATACCACGTTCTGGATGGATCGACCTGGCGTGATTCCACTGACAAGAAAACAAATCTCACTGAAATTTGTCACTTTGGCTTCAGGATTTATTTTTACATCTTCCAGGTTACAAAGCTTAAAACATTTGCATGGCCCTCACTGCCGGGCTAGTTAAAGGCTACAACCAGAAAGCCTGTGCTTTTAACAAAAAATAAGAAAATGTTCCACATAATAGCAGTAGCTGATTCCTAACGAAGGCTTTGCGCCAGTGAAATCCACTCCTCCAGGTTGATTGTTAACGTTCCTATGCCATGACCTCCTTCAGTTGCTTCCCTCTTGCAGTATCAGTATGGACCCAGTTGTCCTGGGTAATAGACCTTTTATGTCTATGCCTTATGATCAGGCCCTCAGCATGTGTAGCTGCCATATGCGTGAACCACAGGGAAAGGACTCTACTGTTGCAGCGTCATAAGAATAAAGTGAAAATACAGGAAGGGGAAAGCAGTGCTATCACACGGAGCTGCACGTGGAGGCATGAGCAGGCAAACATTACACATGCAGAAGGTTTGGGGCACTTCCGTGGTGACTGGAGGCATGAGATCTTGAAGTCACAACAAGCTCAAGATACCCTCAAGGTATCCAGCAGCCACCCAAGCTGTTGGTTGTTTCAAGCCTCCAGTCTTGCAAGTGGCACTGAGAAGCTGTAATTCGTGCACTTCGTCTGCTAAGCGTTTTTAAATGCACATGATATAATCGTGTATGGTTCTTGATTATTTCTTATCCATCAGCCAGAGGAAGTGGTCTGGTTTCTGCAGTGTTTGAGCTGATGATCCAAGTTACATCTGATTATACGATATCCACATGATAAAACACAATTTACTGCTGAGTTACACAGTCATAGATTAGTACAGAATTAATCTCACTTTTAAAGATCACTTATAACAGCAGATGTTAGTAATGATTTCTTAACAGACTCAAAAAATAAACTAAGTAGAAGCAAACTGAACCATTTATAAAGATTTTTTTTTTTCACCTACATCAACTCTTAACAGTTTGTATCTAACTATTTGCTCTTCTTAATTCAGGGCTCAACCACTATCACACTCAGGTTGTTATAAAAAAACACCTTCCCATTTCTGTTTTCACTGCATCCAGGCTTTCTTAATTCTTCCAGTATCTGGTGCTTTAATTCAGGAGGAGCATTTTTAGAAAACTCACAGGTTTGTGTCAAGAAATCCAGCAACAGCTCCCCATCCTTATCCCCTTCGGTAAAGCAGCAAGTTATGTCCATGTGGGATGGGAGCTCATGAATCTTGTACTTCAGCCCAAATGAATCCAGGATCCCTTTGATATTTGCAGAGGACATGTAAGTGCAGAGGTCATCTGTAGGCAAGGAAGACCCATACTTCCTCCAGAGTGTTTCCCAGCCACTGGTTTCTGAGAGATAAATTGTAAGAAAAACATTCAGGAAAAATACTATTTGAACAAATGTTGATGATCTGTTTCTTTTCTCAGCTGTTGTCTGCACTGCAAACTGGGGCTCCCAGAGTTAGGAACAAGCCCTGGGGCACAGTAGAGGCAAATGCTCCCTCTCAGTTGGGGCTGTGGGAGGCAGGGAACGTGTCACCAACCCGCAAATCCAGTGCCTTTTGGTACTCACAGTCTTCCCCCCTTTCCATGTCCAAAGTGTCCCAACTCTTTTCCGTGCATATGTGCCAGTGCAATGGCCTGTATCTCTCAGGGACCTCCTTCTGTAATCCATGTATTAAGCACTAGCTATTTGGTGATGTCTTTGGTGATATCTGAATTAAGCCATTCTCCGGATTTCTGTGCCCATTTGGAAGACCAATCCTCTCCCATTCCTTCATCCAATTAGTTGGATGAGTTGATCAATTGATCAGTTGATTGATCTATGCGAGTGCTTCATTAAAACACCTATTGCCAGTAAACTATCTTCTTGCTACGTTAAATACATGGGGCGCAAAGCCCTGGTCACATTATTTATGTAATTGGATGCGTGGTAGAGAAAATAGTTGGAACAGTCAGAGCCTGGAATTAAGCTGCGCCATTCTCCTTCGGCCTTCACTCACACCATGGTCGCATGCTGCGGGGCATAGCCAGCAAGCATCGCAAGCAGTCCTCCCAGTGATGCCAGAGGATGCTCAGGTTGTGTATTATTTGGGCTGTACAAAGATTTTAGGGACATGGTTTAGAGTGGATGGCGATGTTAGGTTGACAGTTGGACTAGATAATATTAGTGGTCGTTTCCAACCGTAATGATTCTATGATTCTATGTTTCTATGATTCTAAGATGATGGGGCAGGAAGGAAAAGGCACTTGCAACCACCTCCAAAAGAGCCCACACTAAGCCCCCCCTCTTCTAAAGGGATGTTTTACAAAGAAAACCATTTGGGTAAGCTGAAAAATCCCCAGATATGTCTTCACTTCTTTGTTTTCCCTCACCCAGGAACTGTGATTCAGCATTTCTGCTATAAATCATTTATAAAAGGATCACGCAAGATGACTGGACAGGATGAAAATACCTTTGAGCCTAATGAGCAGCTCTTGAGAGTTATGACTATAAATCTCCCTAACTGCTAAAACCAGTTGCTTGGCACTTTTGCAAATGCTTTATCTGCAAGCAGTTATTTATAGTCAAATAAACAGTTTGGTGTTCAGAAGGGCTACAATATTTTCTTTCACCTGGTGGAAATTGAATGCAGAGCACTAATAGCAGAAAATTTGCTGGTGTCAGTGTTGTATGACTTGGTGCCATCTCCGAGCTGAGCAATTATGCACTACCTGAACAAAGCATTATTATAATAGCTCTCGATAGGCTCAGCATATGGCACTACTTTTGTTTTCAAGGCGATGTAAACACATTTTTAAAATGTGTTAAAAATAACACCATACAGCTCCTGCAACTCTCCTGCTCTCCCAGCAGGGATGGAACAGGCGGCATTGCAACCTCCACCGAGTGACCGAGCCCTCTGTTATCAATCCTATTCCCAGAATGGTTTTTAATTAACACATCCTAATGTGTTTGTGTTGGAAATGGCACTACCTTCATTTTTTTTGAAACGAGCTTTGTTCTGCTTATCTTTCATTACCTCTTTTTGCTTCGATGCTCATTTTTGGTCTTCCTTCCCTTCTCTATACATTTATTTTCCTCAAGGTTTTCCTTTCCCCCCACCATTTTCTACTCCACTTTCTGACCTCTCACTATAGTCTACACATTTCTCCAGACACACTGCCATGTCCCACTTAGTGAGAGTAATTCTGATTCTCAAAGGGATCCTATTGTCTAATTGCACCTGCAGAGGAAACAGCCATTATTGGGCACTTGTGTTTGTAACTTCCTCTATCTGAACACAAAGGAGTTGAAATCATTCATGCAACCATCGGGCATCATGTGTTGAAGGTGTGAGGAGGAGAAATGGGAAGAATGATACAACAAGGAACCACCTGGCCCAGGGAGGATTCCCAATAAATTTCATAAATTCAAATTTTTAGTGAAATTGATTTTGAATAGACACACTTTCCTCCCTGTACTCACATTTCATGAGCATCAAAAAGGATAAGTTAAGCAACTGGAAAAGAGATTCAATTATAGGCACTATAACTATAGGCACATAATCAGCAATAAACTGCTATTATAATCTATTATTCCTACTCGAACAAGAACAATGACTCAGATCATTTAAGATACAGATCTCTTGTAGTGAAGTGCTTGAAAACACTATAAAGCAAAATCGTTTTGGAGAAAAGCAAGTCAGAGAAGTGCCATTTCTCTGCAGAAACTTCATGAAGAGAAAGAAAAAAAGGAACTTTATCAAATACATTTCTGTTTGTAGATATGGCCAAATTCAGTAAAAACACTTAAACCTCTGAAAAAAAAAACAACAAAAAAACAACACAATTTTCCACTCAAAAGAGCTACATTAAGGAGATGCGTAGTTTGAGAAGAAAATGAGCCACAGGTGCTCCAGCAGCTGCTGTACAGCACAGCCAAGCCCTGTCCTAGCTGTTTGCTTAATGCCACACATCTCCCGGAGCAAGACAATGCCATGCCCAGCCTGAAAACCTTTGGCAGAAAATTGGATACAAAAATACACGCTGCTTTCTGGGAACCCCAGAGTATCCCATGGCTCTTGCCCTACTGAATGGGTCATGGAGTGGCTCTCACCTGACACCAGGATGATGAGGAGCTTTGCCTGCGCATCCAGGAGGCTGTGGAAGTACTGGACAGTCGCAGGGATGTCTTTCACGTAGTATAGCATCTGGGAAGAGCAGAAACGCTTACAGAGACATGGAGAGGGCCTGGAGATCACTATAACAGGTATCACAAGGTAAAAACCAACAGGAGCAACCCTGGTCTGCTCTCGTATTCCCCAGCACCAAGCTCATGTTTGTTCGTTAATCTCAGATTAAAAGATTTGCCTTCCTTAGCTGCAAGGACAGCTTGTAATGGCTTCAGTATACTTGGAAACATAAAGGTAATTTCACTGAGAGGACAAGGGAGTTTGAAAATGCTAGTTAAAATGTGTTTTCAGTTGAATGCTGCCCACAGCCTGGTTAATAGGACCACTGTGCTCAAAGCTGCTTTGCTGTAACTCGTCTTTCATTTTTGCAGTTTACTTCTGCTTAAGTACTTTAAATTACAGGGAAAAACTCACCTTTCTTCCCTCAGAGTGGATAATGAGGTCACATTCCTCGTGCTTGCTTTTAACAGCCAAATCTTTGACAATACTTATGGTGTGGAGATTTACCTGAATCATGTGAATGAAGTCCCATTTTTGAGACTTCTTTTCTGCCTTCATTCGACTTTCATATTCATCAGCTGTCTCCTCATGCCAGGTAAACTTTACGTTGTCAAGGTTTGGTGTTGCAGCCACACGTTCTGAAATGTGGGAGAAGACAGGACAGAGTTAACTCAATTGCAAATATGGGATTAATCTCTATTCAAAGCGTTAATACGTCCAAAAGTCATGTTTAGGCAGAGGGCTTTGTTACCAATTTAACACAGCAACGGCATTTTAAAAATCTTGAACCTATGTGTGAGAAGGGGGCTGTCCAGACCTTTGTAAGGTGAAGTCTTAAGAGTGTCTGATGTTTCCCCTTTGCACCCTCATTTGGTCTCCCCTAGTCTTTATCTGATGGATAATAATAAAAGAAACTTTCCCCCGGCTGGTTCGAGCTGCATTAAAAGATGTTGGCTGGGACAAACACCAATGAGGCCCCTTCACTTAGGTGTCGTGCAGCACCCACATGGCTGAGCAGAAGCCAAGCTGTGCCGAAGGGTTTCCCAGATCTGACTGAATAAATACAGGAACTCGAGGATGGAGGAGTGGATTCAAAGCATAAGTTACACTAATGGGCTTGGCACCCCACGGCATTTTGTTGCTTTTATAGGAGCAAACTGTGGGATGATTTTGTATTTCAGGAGATGCTGGAATACAAATGTCCATCTGCTGGCATATGGAGCTCATCTTGCTGTGCTCCTGCTTAGGGCTTAGAATTGCTCCAGGACAAAACTAGCCCTGATGCAATTCCTGTGCTTCGCTGGAGTTAACATAAATTTAAAACTTAAATGGCCCAAAGGCAGACTGAGCCTTAGCTACAGAACACATGTTCCAAACATGATTTGCTAACACCAGTGCCTTTACGCTGCTAATCACAATGTTCCTCCTTTGGGCTGTGATTAGGATAAATCCCAGTCAGACAGATGAGAAATGCTCCATCAGTTCTTATCTCCCCTCTTTTATGGCCAGAAATGGGGCATCCCTTTCGGATGCTGCTGCTGTAGATCTGCTTGCTTCCATTTATCAGTCACTGGCCATAGCACTTGCAGTTCAGATTTAATTCGCTGTTTTAAACTTGGGTTTCCTTTAGAAGCAGCAGTTCATATCACCATCACACATAATCTGGTGCAATCTGCTCCAGTTCGATTGCTATGCAGTCTGCAAGGAGACACTGGGAAGGAGGGTGAATTATGTGCCTAGGTAGGTTTTAAAGGCAAAATTTCCGAAAGGACAAACTCCTTCCGATTATGGGAAGCTTTTGCCCAACTATTCATCTGAACCCAAGACATATCACCCTAATAGCTCTGAAAACTTTTCCTTAAATCTTATCCTCATTTCAACCCAGATTGCTGCCTTGGCAGAAGCCATCCACAAGCCCTTTACTCATGCGTCTGTGCTGGGCTGGCCACAGTCACACTGCATTGCTCAGGCAATGAAACCAAAGCACAGGCCACGGTAACCAAGGGGCTTCACTCACAGGCCAGGAATGAGGGAAAGCTGCTGCCTGGCCACAGGACTGTGAGGAGAGCCCCCAGCCAATGACAGTGCCTAAGAGGAAACTCAGTTTGTCATCACTGCAAGTCCCAGGAAGAAAGTTTCTCTTGTGAGCGTGGCTTCTCCTTCCCAAGGAGAAAGAAGCTGGTTAGGCAGAAAACAGAACTATGGAATCCTCAGAGGCACAGATAACGTTTCCAATTCTCCCTGGAAAAAGTGCTCAGAAACATAATTAATGATACCTACTGGGGACGTGATTAATTACCAAATCAGAAAGTTTAAAGAAAGGAATTCAGATGAATATTTCATTTCTAGTTTAGCATAAAACTTAAACTAAGGATGGCATCTTTTATTTTCTTTAACTTTCTGCAGGAAAGAAATATGCCAAAATAGGACAGGATTGCAAATTAATTGGTGGTAGAAGGTGAATCTAGGGAGATGCAGCCCAAACAGCCTCATGTAGCCTATGGTCCACTGCCCAGACAGGACAGAAGAGCTATGTGCTAGTGCCCAGACTGTCTGAAACACAGCCAATGCTCTGTTGCCCATTCTTCACCATCTCAACCTCAACCACCATAAAAGCTACTGGGAAGTGATCTTTTCAGAGATCAAGTCCACAGTATACAGAGACAGGTATCAAGAAATGATGCATTTCCTGGGATTGCTGCTTTTTTCCCCCTTCATATTCCTCGGTTTGCTTCACGCTTGGAATGGTCTTTTTTCAGGACCTTAGCAAGAGTAAGAGTTGAAGATTTACATCGTAGTTTTATAATCTGGTATTTACTAGTGGAGCATTTTCAATAACGCAAACTGTTGGTGAGGTCTGCATGTTACCACCACGTCCATTCAGCAGCAGCTTTCTGGCAAGGCCATAATTACCTGCCAGTAAAGCCAGGTAGGTGCTAATCCAGCAATAAACCAGAAAGGTAATCAAACTGCAGACTGATATTTAATGCTCAGTTTGTAGGGCAATCTAACCAAAACACATCTGCTTACACTCTGTCCTTGTGAAATGTTTTGGTTTTCTCCATTAACATTACTCAGGCTGCCCGGCTGGTGTAAGGAAATGAGCTCTCAGCTCTTTGCAGTGTAAGAGACAAAGATTTTTATGAGAAAATGAATGCTGAAAAGCAATGATGGCAAGAAAGCATAAAAGAGTGACTTTCTTAACTTTTAAGAGCCGATTTTCTGGCAAGAAAGCCTTTGAATGTGGGGTCACCCAGAGTTCAACTCTTTTTAATGCATTTAGAATATCTAATGTAATTTTAATTTATTTAATGACAAAATACCTTTGTACTTGAGGATTTGATCAGCACTTGGCTCTATCACCTCGTTGTTGATGGCGACACCTGGATAACTGGCTTGCACAGCTGAGATGATCTGCAGGTCAATCTCACCTAGGGAAAGAGGCAACATCGCACAAGAGATGAAAGCAAAGCTCAGGTAGGTATTGTCTCCAGCACCATCCAATGACCCTTTTTAAAGTCTGATGAATGATATTTATGTATAGAATATGTACCACGTAGGTATTTGTAAGTGCTTCGAATTCTCAACAGATTGCCACTGAGGGCTTAGCTCTAGGATTTGAGGAAATAAAAATCAGTTCCAAACAACTTTTATTGCTCCTATCTGACTACCACCAGCAGTGCTAAGGGGAGCCAGACACAGCCATGCAGGTTGTGTGACTTTATGCTTCCCAGGCATGGCCTGACCTCCTGGGGAAGAGGCTAAATGATTACAGTGGCTCCAGTTCTCACGTTCCCAGCTCAACAGGGAATCCTGAAAGATCTTTAAGGGGATATTCTCAATAGGAGAATTTTGGCATCTGTAGTTATCACACTGTGTGGGTGAGGAAGAAGGGAATATATGAACACACTGGAATCAGAAAAGAACACACATTTTTGCTGGGCTTAGCACGTTGTGACTGAGTAGTGCTCATGTCATTTATATTTACTTAATCCTCTGCTTACAGAATACCCTAAAATTGACTGTATTTACTTTGTAAGGAATAGGTATTTCTGGGTACCATTCAGGCCAGCTGCAATTATTTTGCCAATGGAAGCAGCAATAGATCTAACATTTCAAAATTAAAAGAGAGCTGCCATCGCTCTTGGCCACCTCTCCCTATCCACCGTATAGGAAGCTCAGGGAAACGATGCTCCTGACTGAGGGATGACATATGGCTGGTCTGAATGGCTTTCTTAGGGCACACTTCTGCTTATTCTGCTAGAATGTATGTACTTGAAAAAGACAATAGATAAATGGAAAGAATAAATAGAAGAAGCAGAATGCAATGTGTACACCGGAGCTCAACCCATCACATGGTCCTTCCCTTGGAGGGTCCAGTTAAGCACCAAGAGATCTCTGCCTGCTCCTGGCCCCAGTCCACATCCCCATGGGTCAGAACAAGACACTCCATCCCGAGGGTTCTCACATCTCATTTAGGCCTGAAGAATTTAACAGAAAAATGTAAGGAAGAGTACAACCTTTTCAGACTTATGAGTCTTTCATGAAGCAACTAATAACACCAAAATTTACTTGACATCTTGGCAAGCATGTTCTTTGAGGGAAGGGAAATTGAATTTCTGAAGTAGTATAAATAGCTGTGGCTTTGCTATCACTGCAAACCCAGTATTTTGTTGACAAACCAGAGCTAAGTCAGTCATTTGCAGGCTGCCATGGTAAACTCTGGGAAAACAGAATTTGTAAGTAACTACTGCATTTGTTTGTTTGTTTTGGTTGATTTACCAACTTTCTACAAAATAGATTATCCCTTTGAAAAGGCTGTGCAGATAGGAATAAAAAAAAATTAATTTCCTGTTACCATATGTGGGTAGGTTAATATATCCCCTTCCACTCTTCTGTGGCCAAACCACCCCTGTATTGTTTTTAACCAAAAAAACACCACTTTGATTCATAACTTAATCCACAGCCTTAATTGACTTCAGTTAGCTCTTTTATATGCAAACAAGTGTCCTGAGGCATTTTACAGTCAAATTTGCAGCAGCTTGCATTATCAACAATTTGGCAATTAGGCTATCCGAATTATTTAAACTCTCCAACACAATTACCTTTTAAAGGCTACCACTATGTTCGCCATTAAGTTTCTAATTAAACATTTTACGTAACGGGATAGTTTATAGCACAGTTGCTACTTTATAGCAGCGTTGATGACTTTTATGGTTTTTAAAGGTACAGAGTGCTGCGCACTGGAGTGTGAACTTAATAAGGCAGAGGCTGTAGGCAAAGGCAGACGCATTAGATGGGCAAGGGTAATGGGATATGATGCTGCATTAAATGGTTTGCTGTTTTCTCACTGTGGAGAATGTGCACAGGACTTGAAAAACTGGGAAAAATCCTTTTCCTTCAATGCTGCCTCTCTGTGAATTCCAGGGGATGGGGCCACAGGAGCTGGCATTCGGCTGGGGATTGGTTCCCTGGTGTTTGTTCCCTCCTGGCCCTTCAAGCACCTACAGCAGGGACAAGCTTTGGGTCAGTCTTTGCATTGCAAAATGAACTCTGACACATTATTGACTGAACACCCTCCTTGCTAAATTGGAGTGCCCCTGATCAAGTAATTAAGCACCTTTCTAATTGCGTAAAGTGTTCCTGTTATAAACAGCAATTTATTGGGAGACGAGTGGTTTCCTTTGATTGGAGAGAAATGTTCCTGCTCTAGCACACAGCCTGTTTTCTTCCTAACACCATTTACACACAATTATTTTTACTTATTAGGAGAGATCAACAAAACTGAGATTAGTCTTTGGAGATGGTATGACTAAAGCATTTAAAATAAATAAACTGTTCATATAAAATTTGTTTGATGTCTTAATGGGCTGAGCAGAATTACGAAATTCAAACTTTAATTAAGAACGAACTTAAGCAAAAACTTAATGAAAAGAAGCCACTGTGAGCTGTTGGTATTGTTTTTCCATCTAGTTAACTTCAGCCTTTTTTCTTCTGATATTACAGAACCCAGTGAAGCCTGGTCAGCAGACGAGACATGCAGAACACTGAAATCAAACTGACCAGGAGCACCATGTGCCCCGCATGGCTGCAAGGTGCCAGTTAGGGCAGATGGGGACAAGTAGGACAAGGGGGAATGGCTTTAATCTAAAAGAGGGGAGATTTGGGTTTGATGTTAGAAAGAATTTTTTTACTCAGAGGGTGGTGAGGCCCTGGCACTGCTGCCCAGAGCTGTGTGGGTGTCTCATTCCTGGAGGCATTCGAGGCTGGGTTGGATGGGATCCTGAGCAGCCTGAGCTGGTGGTTGTCAATCCTGTCCATGGCAGGGGAGGTGGAATTAGATGATCTTTCAGGTCCCCTCCAACCTAAGACATTCTATGGTAAGTACATGCAGATAAGGCTGGAGATGTCCCCGTCTGTGCCATTAGCAGATGGCAAACCAGAGGAACACGTGATGGCAATTTGGGCTCATGTTTGGCCTTGGTGTTTTGGGGCCAGAAGCTGCAGGAGGGGCTTGTGCAGTGGCCGTGGTCAGTAGATTATGAGTGTTATAGGGGAGAGTAACTGCAATGAAAAGGAAAAAAATCTTCAGAGGAACCTAAATCATGCTCTTGAGTTAGGGTTTTTTGCACAGAGAGCCAGTGGGGCAGTTCAAACCTCTCTGTCCTCAAAAAGTAATGTGGCAGAATGAGAGTTCATCCACCCCTTCCAGGTGATTTTTTGAGAAAACTGCTTACCTCCCTCTCTACTCCTTTCTGCAACTTGTAGTCCTCCAGCCTATAAAAGGGTAAAAGCATCTCAATAGTGAAGCTGACAGCGTACCTGCTCCACCACCGACGCTTAGAATATTGATTGCAGACTTCCCTCTTCCAGTACTGCAAAACATTTACAGATGTTAGGAGAACTGACACCAGAGAGAGTTACACACACTACACGAAGCACTGTGCCCTGTCAGCTCACCAGCCCCTCCATTACCTCGCCAGCAGGCCCGGCAGCTGCTGCTCCACAAACTGCTGCATGGTCTGGTGCTCAGTAGACTTGGCCAGGAAGACACGGAAGCAGCGGACATAGCAGCTGATGTCTGACAGCAGGTTCCTCATGGGGGATGCCATGATGGATCCGGGAGCTGCATGCAGCAGAGGGGGAAAAGTGCTTTCCTCCCACACCTGGCGTCTCGATCCAGTTATTGGAGGAGATGGTTCGACACATATATACCCGGAGGAAGATTAAGGCAGCAAACAAGGCCAAATGCTATCCAACTGATTACAAATTCTAAGAGACTAAGGAATGCAGGGAAGACGGAGAAGTTAGAGATAGTAAAGAGAGAAATCCTAGCAAACAGTTGACAAAGCGGGGATAGTCACCACCAGGGATCCAGCAACATCTCGTTGATCCGCAGGGAGGCAGCAAGTTGGTCAGCAGCATCTTGTTGACCTGCACAGCTGCAGTTCTGCAGAGGGGGTACCCATTCCTCCTTAGAACTCTTTGGGGTTTGATCCTCTCCGTAGTGTCATTTTGGTTGCCAAGGGCAGCAGTTAGTTGTCAGGGGCACTTCTGTTTGGTTCAGCAGGGCTTGCTTTAGTTGTCAGGGCTACTTATGTTTTGTTTGTCAGGGCAACAGCATGCCCATAGTACGTGCCCCTCCTGTTGGGTCATCAGCAGTTGATCATGTGATTGTCGCATGGTGGGCTGCTAGGGATGTGCATTGTCTGCACAATGGTCCTCTCCTCCAAGACGACCCCCATAAGTCAGCTTGAATGCCCAAAGGAAGCAACAGCTGCAAAGCTTTCTCCTGGTCCCCGAGCCACATATGTTTCTCTTACCACTGTGCTTGTGGTAACCGTTAACCCCAAAAGCTTGTCGAGGAGGTTATGTCTCAGATGGGTGCTGAACAAGCTTTGAGTCAAAAACTGTTCCAGCTTCTTACACTTGGAGAAGGAAAAACAATTGATGGAGAGGTGCTAAAGGTGAGGGTTTATCACGTGGCTGCACGGAGATATGACAGCCGAATGAAGGACTTTGCTCCTGTCCACATGCTGTTTAAAGAGCGTTGCGGAATGTTGCAATAGGAGGTGTAGATCCGAGCAGCAAATGGATATATATCATCGTTAATCTCCACGGCAGCCTTCTTTAGCTCCACTGACACAGGACACTGTTACAACCCAGCGGAAGGTCTTCAGATGCTTGTTAAATAGAGAGAAGCTCCCTCACGCCTTGGAGGCATGGAGGGCTCAGAAGGGCTGGGCTGGGTTAGCAGAGTGCAGCATGTGTCTCCAGAGATGCTAGTGGATGTATTTATTGCTTTTTTTTAAGCCTTTTGATGTTCTTGAAGGGGATGTTGGTGGTGGTGTTGAAAAAAAATAAAAACTGTTGAAACACACTCTATTTTTTCAGTCCCTGTGAAGATAATGGTGCAATTCCCACAGGCAAAGTAGAGCATTCCTGAAAGCCACGCGAGTTGCTGGAATGGATGTCACGAGCCCTGGAGCCAGGGCAGGCAGCGTGGCTCCTGGACACAGCAGGAGGGACCGAAACCATGGCTTGTGTCCATCACATCCTGTCCTCACTAGGAGGAAGAGGAGCCCTGCTCCTCCCTACAGGCACCATGCACAGGGGCCTGCCTGTGACTGCCACTGCTCCCTGCTTCCCCTCACTTCCCCCTTCTGAGCCTCACCAGTTATTTTTATTGCTCTCATTGGACTTCTCCTGTCCCTTTACAGTGATAACAACAGCTGCTAGGCTTTGCTGGCTTTCATTTCTGCTGGTGCCAAAAATAACGTCCAGCTCATGACACACGCTCTTTTTGCATCCCAAGAGCTGCAACCCTGCACGTCCCAGAGGCTCCCGCAGGAGGCATTCCCACCACTCCTCTTCTTCGAGGACACCGTGTGCTGCTGCCAGAGCCCAAGCACAGGCTGCACCATGCTGCTCGCTCAGCCAGAACAACTCCTCCTAAGGACAACCACCATGGCAGATCCCCCTTGTATCCCACCCCCTCTCACACAGCCAAGATGCTTTCTAGGACAGAAGAGAAAAGCGGAAGAAAAAGATGCTGGAAGAACACGAGAACTCTGCTGGGTGCCAGGTGCTGGTTGGCACAGCGCAGGAAGGTGATGGGACCCCTGAGCACAGAGCTGCCAGCCTGCCTTGAAAAACAAGGAGCAGCATCCCCATTTACCTGGGTATCCCCTAAGCTCAGCTCCTTGCTTTTTGCTTTCAGTTCACAAAGAAGCTTCATCGTGTGCTGCTAAAATATTTTACGACCTTCAATCTTGAGAAAATATTTTGCTGTTAATGAGAGGAGATTGAGATAATCAGCGTTTCTTGTCCAGCTCTCTCTGCTTCCTGTGATTCAATTTGCCCACTCCTGGCTCTGCAGTCTCTAACAAACAGCTGAGATTCATTTTCATGTTATGTGCAGTTCAAGGAATTTGTCTCATTTATTTCATTATGTTTTTGGCTACTTGAATTTGCCCCATTTATTTCATTATGCGTTTTGCAGTTTGAACTGCAGCTAGCGAACTTCAAAAGTGAGCTTAAAAAAGCGAGAGAGAGACAGAGAGAGGAGAGGATTGGGATTTTTCCAAAACATTTGGATGTTGGGTCTGTTCCCTTCGCAGGAGGTTTGGGGCTTGTTAGTGGGGGATGGTGCTGCTGTAGGACGCCCGTGCCTGGTACTTACATGGTGCAGCTCAGCGAGGAGCGTCTCCCTTAATGCGGTGCCACGTCACTGTGCTGTGCTGCTGTCGTCTCTGTGCCTCCGGTCCCACCCCGGGACACGACGTGGCTGCCAGTAGGAGGTCCCGGGATGTGATTCTGGGCTGCAAGCACTGCGTGGAGGGAGCAGAGGAGTTTGGCTGCAACTCATGTGTGCTCTGTCCCAGGTCGCCGCTGTGCACAGCCCAGATGGAAAGGTCAGGGAGAAAGGGGTAAAAAAAGGGAGAACGAGAACATACCGAGTTCCTCTGCCCTGATCCAACACTGCAGCTGAGATTCCATTTCTGTAGGGGAGATTTCAGTCAGATGTTAGGAAGAAATTCTTTACTCAGGGGGCAGTGAGGCCCTGGCACTGCTGCCCAGGGCAGTGCCCCATCCCTGGAGGTGCCCAAGGCCAGGTCGGATGGGCCCTGGGCAGCCTGAGCTGGTGGGGGACAACCCTGTCCACAGCAGGGGGTAGAACTGGATGATTCTTAAGGTCCCTTCCAACCCAAACCATCCTGTGATTCTATAGTCTCTGAAGGCTCTGGGATCCAGCCAAGTCTGCAGGTGCTCACTGCTTCACAGGGTGCCTGGCACAGGGTTAGAGATCTAGCAACACTTTGATTGGGGTCCAGGTGACCGAGAGTCCTCACAAATTGGAAATGGCTGTCTCAGTATGCAGCACATGGTAATGTACAGTTTTATTTACAGTTTGCCTATAGGAACCTATTGTTATAGATTACTTTGCTTTATATGTGGCTTTCTTGCAAGTAGCTCAGATTTTGCTTATCCCTTATTTTCAAGGGCTTAAGCACGCAGTTTTCCATATTGCAGGCACCCTTCACAGCCTTGCTGCCAGTGGTTTTAACCCAGGGAGCACAAGGGCAGTGGACCGATGTCTGTTATCATGCTGCATTTTGATGTCCATAGCATTAATAAAAAGTGCCTCAAATTACTCACTATTCCTTCCTGCTTAAAGTTAAATGAAGAAGGTTTCCTTCTGGATTTGCTGTTCACTGAGGAATGAACTGTTCGTGCTGCAAAGGACATATCAAATAATACCAGTAATATTAATAACCCTGCTTTCAGAGATGCAGTTACAGGAAAAAAAGACTGCAGTGTGACATTTAGCCAACAGCTGATCAAAATAAAAAATTCACATTATCAGCTGCAAACGCTGATTTAGCTGCTACTGGGAACCATCCTATTTTTCTGCTGTGTTATTCCTCTGCCCATGCAGGGCAGCACCTCCAGAGCACCTGCAGCAAAGGATCCAGCGTCCAGCACACAGGGCCCTCCAGCACTGCCATCTCCATCCCCTTCTTTCCTGCCTCCAGACCTCAGAGCAGCTGCAGATGGACCAAATATCCGCGCCCGGAGATACAAGCATTTGTTGGGCTCTCCTCTGGATCTGATTTAATCACGCTCAGCCGCTCCGATAACAGCGGGAGCGAGAACGCCGCTTAATGTCCAAAGAATTATTTCTGCTGTCTTCTAATAAAGCACGCCGATGTAGGCTGGAGTTGATAACACGATTGCTGCGCTAGGGTAGCAAAATCTCATTTTACAGGACAACTGAACTGTCAGTGCCAAAGAGCGGACAGGTTATTGCTCATGCTCCTCCAAGGTTGCTTTTATTAAAATGGAAATTTCCAAAGCTTTGCATGCACACACGGGCACTGAAGTCCCTCCTGGGGATAGTGGGCCTGCTCACGAGGCTTCGAGGATTTTCTCTCCCTCCCCAAACACCATGTAGACATCATCACCTTACACCGGACCTGTTACACGCTGCATGCCTCCCACACCATCAGAGCAGGTTTCTTGAATGTGAGGCAGCAAGGCAACAGCTGGGCCCAGCCTGGGGTTGTGCACACTCAATGTGAGGCCGGGGAAGGGACAAGCGTGCCCCCACCTTATCTCCAGCACTCAAACTGCTGCTCCAGGCCACTCCTGACCCCTAAAACAGCAAAAATGTGGGGCAGCAACTGGACCAAACCCAAATCTAGCTACCCAGAGCCATGAATTTAACAAACACATCACTCAACCTTCCTGAGCACTTCTGAGAAATAGAAATAATTTTACTGAAATAATTTTGCTTTTCTTCCCCTCCCCAAAATTAATTGAATCAAAGATTGTTTGTGAAGTATCTCATAATGGAGTGCTCCCAACTGCTGGCTCCTAATTAGTGAAACAAATCAGTGCTTTGTCCCCAGACTGACAAAAAAAATAATTAAATATTTACAGAGTATTTCAATAAGAAATTTGAAACTGAAATTCTTCAATTAACATCAGAAAGCAATTCCAGTTCCCAAAGGCTGGTCAGGGGCTTGTTACTGAGGCCGTGTCAGGAAGTGATGGAGGACGCTGCACGCCTTCACTGCCTCGTATCCTCGTCAGAAACAGCCAGTGGCAGGCGATGGCATTAAAGTCATGTGCAGCTCTCATCCTGCAGAGATGGCATGGATGGACCAGATCAGAGAGCCCCTGCCTCGCACCACACCTGAGCAGCTCACAGCTCGCTTTTTGCTGGGTCTTTGATGCCTGCTAAGAAGCCAGTTTCTGCGCTGGAGGAGTGTGAAGGACTCAGCAAAGACCTGGCTGATGTTATGGATGTCATGGGAGAACAGAACTGTGCCAGGGAACAGGACCTGGGTTTTCCTCCTTCTACACAGGCATGGATTTTTGAAAGCAACAACCATTCTTTATAAAAATGAAAATTTTAGGACATTTTTGCCCTAAAGCACAGAGGTGGTCAGAGGAGAACACCTGCTGCCAAGCTTACTGGGCACAACCCCTGCCCAGCTTTGCCAGGCTGCTACCTGCCCACAACAGCATCAGATCTGAATAGACCCTGTGTTTCTGCATCATTAACACAACCAGCAGTAATGGGAAGAGCTTTCTTCTGTTTGGATGCAAGCACACAGCTCCAGCACGGACTTTTAGATGCAGGGAGCCCAGCTGTGTTGGTTTAACAGGGCTGCCGCCTTCAGAGCATTATTTTGACAACTGAATATTCTGCTTGCATCTCCTCAGTGTGTTTCACATTCCTCCTAAATCTCTCCGCTTGAAGTGTAATATTTTCATGTCATTCATATCTCTTCCTGTGGGAACTTGCGATAAGCTTTGGAAACGGCTTAGACACACACACTCCTCTCAGATTGCAGTAGCCTTGTGCAACTCTCAGACTTTAAATCTTAGCATTAAGATCACAATAAAACCATGCATTAGGAGCACTTAGACATTTGTAATCCTTCGTTTGTGCTGAAGCCCAGCATTTAAATTACCCTGACTTGCTAAAAACTTACCTCTCTACTTAGAGATATCGTCCTCCATAGAGGTCTTCAAAAACTTTCTGGACATGGTCCTGAGCACCTACTCTGTGTCTCTCTGCTTCAGCAGGGGTTGGACCAGGTGGAATAAGAAGTCTTTGCCAACCTCAACCCTTCTGGGATCCTGCGATCCTCTGTCAAAATCTGCTTTCTTATATTCAAGCTCCCAGGCTCCTGTTTGTGGATGGAGGTGGCCAGTACCAAATATAGAGGTACTCCCACTGGGTACCTGCACAGCACTGAGCCTGCTCACTGCTTTGGGCATTGCTACTGTAGGAACCCGTACACACACATCTTATATGCAAACTATGCACATCCATGCATTCCACACCAACCACTTGCCTTTAGCACAGAATCATAGAACCATTAGAGTTGGAAGGGATCCTTAAAGGTCATCTAGTCCTACTCTCCTACGATGAACAGGGACACCTACAGCTCAGTCTGCTGCTCAGAACCCTGTCCAGACTGACCTTGAGAGTCTCCATGGATGAGGCACCCACCACCTCTCTGGGCGATGTGTGCCAGTTTGTGCAATATTGCAAAATAAACTTTTTCCTTATATCCAATTTAAATCTCTCCTCTTTTAATTCGAAACCATTTCCCCTCGTCCAACCACAACAAAACCTGCTAAAGAATCTGTCCCCTTCTTTCTTTTAGATCCTGAAAGGCCACTCTCAGATCTCCCCAGAGCCTTCTCTTCTTCAGGCTGAACAGCCCCAGCTCTCTCAACCTGTCCTCATAGGAGAGGTGTTCCATCCCTCGGATCATTTCTGTGGCCCTCCTCTGGACTCACACCAAGTCCATGTCTCTCCTGTGCTGAGGACTCCACATCTGGACACTGTACTCCAGGTGAGATCTCTTTACATTTTGGGGTCCAACCAAGTCTTCGTCTCTTCTGCCAACCCCATTACAATGATGTCAAGTTCCCACGGGTGGAAGCACATCTGATACCCAGGGGACATCAGGTAGCCGGACACTGCATGGGCAGGTGGCTTGGCAAACCCATGCTTTCCTGAGGGATCCCAGACCTCCCCCAGCTCTGGGCACACTCTGAAGCTCAAAACTAACTGCATTTAAGACTGTATAATTTTTGAGAATTTTTGCAAACCAGAGACATGAGAAATTATCTCATTTCACTTCTTTAGAAAATGCCAGATGTGATGGCCAGCTACTGTCACATACAATTAGATATTTGAATGCTGCAGCACAGGATGGAAAGAGAGATGGGCGACAACCTGCCAGTCCTTGGGTCTGTGCTGTGCCTTGGCTTTCTGAATAGCCATTCTTTAAGCTAAGCTACACTTGTACTGGAGCTTGTACTAGTGTTTGAGTTTCAGAGCTGAGCTTACCACTTACTGCCAAAAAGGGCTGCAAATGTGGGATTTCACAGCAAAATATCAGCACATAAGCAGCTCTTCCTGGGTAGCACTTATCAGAGCTAGGTGCACAGATCACGCAAAAGCACTGCGAGTAGCAAAATGTTGCTTAAGCAAAAGCATACAAAAGCTGTTCATTGATAGCGCTGTCAATTTTGTTTTAATTACAACTGAATTTGGAGCCAACAGGAGCTTTGACTTGAAAGCTCCTCCTTGCAAAGTGCTTTAGAAAAGGGACGCAGAAAAGGCAATCTTACAACTCCCCTAGAAGTGCTGTGGGTTTTTAGTCCCTCTGTGCAAAGTTGCTCCCAACTAAATGACTGTCACCTTCTCAAGCATAAAGCCGAAGGTGTGCTTATTTGCACTGGAACCAGATGGGAAGAATTTTGTTGAGATTTTTGGAGGTTTGTATGCACAAGGAGGGGGGCCTGCAGGTAGCCTCACCACTGAGATGCACCCAAACGGAGACATCGTCTTGCTGCCCCTTCCCCATCCCAATCATGCAGTCATCTCACAGCCATGCCCCACCTTCCCACTCACCCTTATCTCCTGCAACATCTCTGCTCTCCGCTCCCTTCCTGCCCTGGAGATTTGCAACTGTTGCCTGTAATAATTTTTTGCAACCTTTTCTATCTCTCGCCTCCATCCAGCCGGTGCCATTGTAGGCAGTTTCCATGTGTCACCGCTTCTTTCAGGCGTCACATTCTCCTGCAAGATAGCGCGCATCCGTCTCAGCTGCCCGCTCGCCCCTTTGTGCAGCCTTCATATCTCAAGTTATTTAAACTCCCAGCTATTTTCCTGATTAAATAAACCCAGGACCAGCTACTCTAAAGTTATCAGGGTTTTATTAGAAAGCTGCATTGCCACCTTGTTATTTTGATCCCCATTCACCTCTCCTCTTCCCTCAGACAAAGGCCTTGAGTTTCTTTATATATATATGTGTGTGTATTCATTCTTTTATTGGGCAGGAATCCTCTCCGCAATCTCTGCTCTGTCAGTACCACTCAGCAGGCTGTGTTCTGCATTTTGCTTGGCTTTGTTTTGTCTCTGCTCTGACAAGCCCCCGGTGAAGTTTGTGGTGACAAAAAGGAGAGTGAGTAAAGGACTTCAGGATTTGTTCCCAGTGTCAGGACCTCCTTGCCATGCTACGGCCACCTGCTCCTCCATTACAGCCAGGCTCTGAGGGACGTATTTCAGGTTAGGATATGCAAGGATGGATATGATAGCTAGCAGCTCCTACAGAGAACAGTTCTCTAGCTACTTATCTTCAGGATACGCATGTAAATCACTCCTATTGACTGCCACAGTTCTCAGAGCAGCTCCTCACTTCCAAGTTGTGTTGGCCGCCTCTATGCACAACGCCTTCCCCCTTCTGCATCATAGGAAATTGAAAAAAGCAAGAAATAAATTGTGTACAGGGCCTGAACATGCTGTGAGAGCACCTAATAACAGAGCCAACAAAACTCACACTGGGGATTTATCCACGCAGCCCCTCTGTGCGCGATGCTCCCCATACAGCCCAGGTTACACAGCGCAAAGCCCTGAGCTGCAGCCTCCTCCGAAGCCAGCAGCCTTAAAGGCAGCCAGAAAGCAAGAATTTCATTTTGTGAAACATTTGGGTTAATTCCTCTGGGATTTAATTGCCTTTTGTTTTGCTATTGTGCAAAAATGAAAGTGTTCAGTGGGAAGAAATGCACTGCAGATAAGCATATAGAAAGGGACTGGGAGGCTCGCTGGGGAGACAAGAACCTCAGCATAAAACCTTTGATTTATTCTAGGAAATGGGCTTCTGCTAATCACCTATTTTTTGGTTCATTGGCCTACTCCTACTTTGGGATGAATGTACCTCTTTGTCACATCAGAAATGGAATGCTAATAGGAGCGTACCATTAATTTGGAGGATGCTGGTACCCACTGGAAAGAAATAAACAATGCTGTAAATAATGCTGAAAAATAAGTCACCCATAATGCTTTAAAAGCGTCTGAATATAAAACTTCAGAGGTTTTGCAGCACAAGAACAAGGCAAAAAAGTTAGGAAGGACGGATTCCTTTTTTTTTATTTTAATGTGATGTTATTTATTGCAAGTTGCCTCAAGGACTTCTGTGCTCCAAAGCAAGCAGCCATCCTCCAAACCCAGGGCATGGCTCTGGTTGAGGGCCCTGCAGCTGAGGTCTCTGCCACAAGGACAGAGTGAGCCAACTGTGCACAGGGCAATGCAGCTGCACAGCCCAGCGCCCAGGGGCACCATCGTGCCACAAAAGTATTTTGATAAAAACACAACTTCAACCTTCCTATTTAAGCTGGACGCACCCAGTTTACAGAGAGAGGTATCCTCTCAGATGTCCAAATAGTGACTGCTTAATTTTGCTGAAGTTAATGGAGAGAGCGCCTGTAATTGCAACTTCCCAGCTTTCGTGATGAAGTAGGAGACTGTGTTATGGCACTTACGGCTATTGATTGTTTAAACTAATGGACTGAGACTGATCGAAGCTGTTGCTGCAGCCAGGGGGTCCTGCCTTGTGTCTTCTTTTACGACCTTGATAGAAAACACCTCGCACAGCACAAGGCAGGGAGGCAGCGAGCACCCCTGGTGCTCCCCCTGTGTGTCCCCTCAGTGCTGTGCCCCATCCTAATGCCTTAAGAGCAGCGAACTGACACAGGCTTTCCATTGCATTGCCTTGCCAAACCAGTGCAAGAGGTGGAAAACAAAAGAAAACACAGAAATACGTGAGACCCAGTAAATGTCTTTTGGTTGGCATTACCAAATTTATTCATCTGAGAGACCTCTAAGTGCTGGGATCCCTGCACAGCTTGCCTAGACCAGACCAACCCACTCTGTCACATCACACACTTTTGGGGGGTAATTTCATGTTCAGCTGCAATTGGACAGCTAATGCTGAAGGCTGAGTTGATTAGGTTTACCATCATACCTGAATTTCCTTCTCATTTCTGGCAAACATTAAGTCCAGCTTTCGAATTACTTATTTTTCTTAGCTAACATGACTCAGAAATATGGCAAATGAAATTATTACCCAGAATTTATCACCTTTTGTACCCCCTGTAGGGCAATGAGAAAGGTGAGAAACTCCACCCCATCCTATACAGGGTTTCAAAGCCTTAAAATGTCCTCCTGAGAATCTGCCCCAACCTGTTTCCCTTCCTGGACTTACACGTGATCAATAACAAGTTTATAAAGAACAAGAAATTACTTAATGGACTAATTAGTCTGTTCTACAAGTTGCCTAGAAGTGCTGTGAATACCTACATGCAATGGCAGCTGCGTCAGTCACATGCTTACAATATCTCTCCACCATTTAGCAAGATGTAAACCAGTTAGACATAATACAGTCTGATGTAAACAGGACAGGGGAAGGTCCCCAGTGCAGCCAAGACCTCCAGGCTCCATCTCCAGCCCCTATCTGGTGACATTCATATTGCTGAAGGTATCAGCTGCTCTGGTGGGACATAGGCATCCCACAGGGCTCCTGGCAGTCCCCAGAGGATATCCCAGATGTCCCCAGGCACCGTGAGCAGCCCTTGACAGGGGTGAGGCTACATCCTTTGCAGGCACAGTCAATGCGACTTATCTCCAGAAGAGCTACTGTAGCGAAAAACCACAATTCATGCTCATTTCACCCCAGTAAAACAACAAGGACTGATGAAAAACGATCTTGGCAATGTTTTGGGCATTCTCTTAGAGAGAAGCATGGCTTCCCATCAGCAGGGCAATGCTGACCTCTGCTGCCTGTAAGTAGAATTACCGGTGAGCTGCGTTCTGAATTGCAGACCTACGAGGTAGAGCCTGGAGAGACACTAGAAAAGCTGACACGGTTACAGGTCTGGGCCAAACCCTATCCCACTTGGGGCCTGTCATTTAACTCGCCTGGACTGTTTTAGCTTTGCTGCAGAAGCTGAAATACCAATGTGAAGGTGCAACCCCAAGGCAGACCGGGTTTGCTGTCCCAAACACCGTGTAAGCGTCCAGGTGCAAATTCCCTCCAGAAACCATTCCCAGAGCATCACCACGAGATTCCTCACTCAGGTTATTCCTACTTCAGCCAAGAGCAACTTTGCAGCCTCCCAGGACCTGAAAACCCATCCCACAACCCTCATCTGCTGACAGTTCGAAAATAAGGGAGTAAGATGGGTTAGAAGTTCTTCCTGCTGTTATCCAAATTCAGACTCTTCACATTTGGAGGAGGAAGAAAGAAGCAAATGGTCAGTGGAGGTAAAGCTGGAGCAAACGTCTTACAAAAAGTCTGCAATCCTGCCAAGCTCTCATATGCATCCACCACGCATCACTTACAGCTGCAATGAGGGCGTTTTGCTGGAGAACAGTCTAGAGAAGAGGAGGCTCAGGGAGACTACATTGCTCTCTACAACTCCCTGAAAAGAGGTTGTACTGAGGTGGGGTTTGGCCTCTGCTCCCAGGTAACAGCAATAGGATGAGAGGGAATGGCCTCGAGCTGAGCCAGGAGAGGTTCAGGTTGGATATTAGGAAAACCTTCTCAGAAAGAGTGGTGAGGCATTGGCACAGGCTGCCCAGGTGGTGGAGTCACTGTCCCTGGAAGTGTTCAAGAACTGGGGAGATGCAATGCTGAGGGACAGGGTCAGTGAGCATGGCAAAGATGGGCTAGATGACAGAAGTTTTTTCCAACCTAAACAATTCTGTGAAAATCTCCTTGCATTCATGCACATGCTGGGTGCATGGACAAACCCACAGCCCACCAGCCTGAGCCAACAGTGCCTGAAGGATATGCTGTATAACCCTCTGCTGCTCCTAGTCAGAGGGGAATTATGTCTGTCTGTGGTCAGGGTACTCTATCCTGGGACGTGTATTTCTTAGTCATTGTCACAAGGGCTAATTTATCTTTGGTAATTAGTTTCTGTGCCTTGGAGCAGTGAAGCGCAAATAAGCGTTTAACATTGATCTATTGCAGCACTTCGCTGGGTAAATAGATGGCTGTGGTGCTGGCTGATGCATCAGTGTCTTTTATGATCAGAGGACTCACTCAGGCATTAGCCTAGCCACAAGCCAAGAAACTTGTTTAAGTTTTTAAAACCAAACTCATCTTCTCTGGAAGGCAGCAGTTCTCCTGGTACAAGACACAAGCCTAAAACATTCCCCAAGTGGAGATCACACCCCCAAAAATGCTCAGACTTGGCAACAAGGGCAAGCAACAATACCCTTTGCTCTTTCAACTATCACAACTGCTTAGGTTCAGGTTTTACAGTTGCTACATGACCTGCACAGCCAGCTCATTTCAACCGTTTGCCCCAGTCAACACGTGGCTGGTTTTTCAAGCAGTTACGTGCGGCTATATGCATTTTCTTTATGGTTGCAAGAACATAATGCCACAGACCTAAGATGAAGGATCTGTAACAAATCTAAGTCAGGAGTACAGCAATGGGAGTGCAGACTGAAAAAGGTGATCCAGGAACCAAAACCCTAACGGCCTTACCTGGGTGGTGTGGTCAGCCTTGGAAATCCTAATAGAAGAGGTAAAACAGCAGAGGTCAGTATCCTATGAGCAAGAAAACAGCTGAATTTGAAGACTTGAGTAAGAGACTGCATCAGCAATTCACTGCAGCTGGGGTAATGACCCCCCTGATGGAGCACCTGCTTCAATCCAAGCTCATTGATACAACCACTGGGGACAGAAGGACAGGGTGTGCTGTTGTACCCCAGCATCCAGAACAGCAATGTCTGGCAAAAATGACCAGGAAATATATATTTCTATTAGAAAGAAAACTGTATTCAGATGTTTATTGAAAAGAATAGACGTAATACTGCTATCTTACATGGGGGGTGGACTATAAAAAATCCTTTAATCTAGAAATAAGTTACAGACACTTAAATCTGTTATAGCTAGTATAGCATTTTACTTAGTTAAATATGCTATTACTATTTGGTAGGAAAGTGTTTTTTTTCAGTGGTACCTAATTATTTCCTTGAAAAACATTCATGTTCATCTTTATAACTGTGAAATTAAAAGCAGGCCATAAAATCTCACTTTGATTGAGAGACTTTTCCAGAATACACTAAGAAATATGAGTTCAGTGCCTACCACCTGGATATATTGGCTCTTCTGCAACAATATTTAACAAAGTGCAATTTAGAAACTGTTCATTCCTGCCATGCGGGCTGAGAGGTATTATCCTCTTGCAATGTTCAAAAATGATCCCAATTCGTGGTTTGAGATATGAAACCAGGCTAGACAAATACAAAGTGACTAATTTTATCATGATAACACTGAACATTTGGGTATTTCAGTTCATCAACTTCAATCCTAGTGGTGGGACACATTTTCTTTTTTCAAAGAAAAAAGCAGATGCAAAAAAAGCATCTGGTGAAAACCTGATCACTAGTACAAGTCCCTAAAACAGCAGTAGGATTTAGGCAGCTAATTTTGGGTGCCCTTATTTGGAGATGTTCTCCCACTGATGGCTACCAGTTCTGATGGCAGTGAACAGCAGCTCACAGTTTTATGAAAGAAATGGTCCGTCATAATATTATTTTAAAAACCTTCTCATCAATCCTTCTGCCTTTTCACTCCTCCTGAATATGTTTTAGTCTGAGATTGCTTCTTTTGAGCCTCATACTTTATTTCCCTTTCTATGACGCTTTCTTTCCCGGGATCTCCAAAGCACAGCAAAAAGCTATTGCAGATGGGCTTCCAAGCTTGCGTGCTAGAAAGACAGCCACAGTAAGACAAAACCAATTGAGGTTCTCGCAAACTGATGAATAAATCATGCTTTGATAAAAGAATCTGCCTAAGTGCAAAGTATCATTATAACTTAGCTTGGCTGAAAAGGGCTTCTTTCCCCAGTCAAAATCTCTAAGAGTCAGAAGAGCATCTCCAGACCACTATTACTGACATAGCCCTTAGCGTTCTGCGAAGTATCTATCCACCTCAAAATACAGGTTATCAAACAAAAATCCATTTCCAAGTATTTCAAACATGGGATTTTCTCAGCTTCAAATTCAAAGGGATACATGCCTAGGAACCTTATTATCATTTGAGGAGGTATTAAAGGACAGAAATCATCAAGCGATAGCACAGTAGCATATCTGGTTGAAAAGTACAAACCCTTTCTTTTTCTCAAACCTATTTTTTTCTGATGCATCAAATAGAAAAATAAATTCACTTCAGGCACATTCCCATCAGTTTTCATCAGCATTCTCACAGGACTTTTATTGGCACAAGTGATCACAGGAAGCAAACTTCACGTTCAAAGTGCTCTACCGACCTGCAAAGAGTAAGTTCATTAGGAAGTATTAACTGGGTGAAAGCATTATCTCCTCTGAGAGGTCTTTCTCTTGTTAGCACTTCATAACATTCAATCTATTCAAGCTGACTCCAGAGTGCAACTTTCCACCTCGCTCCAAATAGACAAAACACTGCACTCCTGTGTCAACTATTTTCATTTCCATTGCAAAGAAATATCTGCCCTTTGCTCAAAGGAAGACAGGTGCCACAGCAGAAGACAGAAAATGAGGTACCTGAGGTTCAAAGAACACATGATATCTACTGATGTTACCTGCTTTTTGCTCAGGGAATTCACCACAAGCATCTCAACTCAGGATGGGCTTCAGCCTAGCGAAAAGCCTCGTGCTGGGGCACTGCAGTCCCTGAGGCCAACTCCTGTCTTTGCAAAGAGCTTCAGCCACTTCTTGGGCATCATGAAGGCCCTCTGCACATTCATCACCAGATAGTAGCCTGACGGAGAGATGCATGAAATCACGTTTTTTAAAAGCATCTAAAAGCATTGCCTCCTACTGACTTCATCTGACACCATCTGCACTTAGGGCTGAGAAGATTTAGAGCATTTGCATTTGTTTTTAAAGGGAGGAGAAAAGGAACTTTACATCTCTCAAAAAGGACAAAATTTGATGCTGCGTTTCTGACCCCAGTCTTACGGAGCTCAGAATTTGCTGTGGTCTTCTTTTTTACATGAATGACACTGCAAGGTGCTTGTTTGATGTTTGTCTAAGCATTTTAAGCGGGGTGGCTCTGCTCTACCATGATGACAGCACAGTTTTGTAGATATTCTAATTCCTCTCTGTTTTGGGTAACATTTACTGTCATGAGAAATATTTTAGAAAGAAGATAAAATTTTAAATAACTCAGGGTTTTCCCTTGCTATTTAGCAGGCTGCACTTTATACGGCTTTTAAGGTATACAACAGGAAAAACTGCCACCATTAAGATTTTCCAATTGCTTCTAAGACTTGTTCTTCTGCCTTTAATAACTTGCCCCAAATCTTCATTTCTCAAGCTGAAATTTCTCTACATTTGCTTCACCCCAACAGTAGATCCCTCTGGAATGCTTAAAAAGAGAAGGCAGAAACAGAACGCCTTTACACTTTCCCTTTCACCAGGAAAACAGCAACTCTTGGATGGGAGCAGAAGGAGCTGAGAGATGCAGAGGAGCTGGGCAGAAGAGAGGCTTTGTTTTTTTTTTTCTTTCCAAATCCAAAAAACACAAGCAGGAGAAAACCTTCCGTCTGCTCTGCATTCCGTCCCAATCCACACACGCTGCAGGTGCTTGCAATGCAATTAATAACATCAGATCTTTTTGCAGTTTTAGAGAAGTTATTTATTGTTACTACTGTGTTGGCATGGCACTTATCACCGCAGCAATAAAGCCTCTCGCTGGCAGTGCTGGATCCAGCCTCACAACCTGCCTGCGAGGAGGGGAAGGCTGTGAGGATGGAAACTGAGGCCCAGCAGGACGAAGCGCTTATGGCCGGGAGCTTGTGGCAGGCTCAGTATGAGACACAGGCCTCTGAGCACGGGACATCACTTTGCTGCACAAGTGAAAGAATCCTTTCCGTACTCAGACATAAATAATCCTCCGCCAATCAGGAAAAAATTATATTCAATACTTTCTGGCCTGATTTTGGAAGAAGAAAGTGACCATCCTTTTTGTGGCTGAATGTACGTTAATGGCAGATGGAGGAGCCCCAACAGGCCTGGGGTACATGCTTTCAGAATGCAGAGAGCAAAGTCCTGCCCAAAGCCAACCCACCTACAAGCAGCTCCAGTGCAACTTCAAGCTGACAGTGATACTATGATACCTGCTGGAAAAGCAGATAAGCCACCCCTTTCTGAGAGCCAACAGACAGCCCAGCCACTCTGCTTTGCCAGCTGCTAACTGCCAGCTGCAAACATGCTCTGTGTCACTGGCATGAGCTCATAGTTTTTCCCCAGAGGATTAAAACGTGCAGTGGAACAAACTTTTCCTCCATCTCTTCTTCCCCTTGCAACACTGGGGAGTGCCTCCTGTCCCATCAGCACTGGGCCTGGTGCAGGTCACATCTCCTGGCTGGTTCCCTTCCTCACTCTGCTCTCAGCACCTTGTGGTGCCAAACACATGGTGACTCTATGACATCTATGGTCCATCCAGGCCTGAAATATGCCAAGCAGAGCAGAGCGGTCGTGGCTGCGGGTGCCAGATGGTCTTCGTGTCAGACGTAATAAATAAAAGATAGCTTTCACCAAGACAAAAAGCAACCACGGAGAGGCACTTGAAATTAGTTTATATGTTGTCTTTCTTTGCAAAATGTATGAGGAGAAATTAGGCTAATTAATAAGGGAAGACATTATGGAAGTTTGAATTTAACCTTCTGTGCCTGAGGTGCCCAGTCGGCGGGTTGCCTAAAGGCAAGGGTGGATGGGAAAAAACACAATGAGTCATAAAAGAAAGGTTATTTTCCGTATTTCCTATTTCTTTCTGTAGCCTGGGCAGGATTCTGGTCAAGGTGGGACTTTTTTTCTGAGCCAAGTGACATTTTGTATATTAAACTTCCAGGGACTGAGCTGACAAATATATGAGCATGACTCCAGTACCAGTATGAATGCTAATTATGTTCAAAAATAATTAGTTGCTGGGTGATGGAGGTGGCAGATTTATTTAAATTCCTGCCAGTCCAACACAAGTGCAGGGATTGTATTTGCCTGGGGTGGCTGCTGCTCTACACACACTGGGACCCACAACGCAGCTTACCCGTACGGAGGTGAGCTCTCCCATTAATACCCTATTAGGGCTTTGTACTACAGGTTACAGTAATGTCCTTACTTAACATTTCAGAAGCATCAGTGATATTAATAAACATTAAGGACTGGCTCAGGAATAATTTACACAAAGTGCAGTGAAGTTATGCCCTGGCAGCGCTTGTTGTTTTAAGACATTTGTAATGGGGTGACGCTCTCCTCGTAAAACACCCGGGCGAGAGCAGGTCATTTGTTTTGTGTCACCTTAGGCTCTGAAGCAAAAAACTCTGCATTAACTTCTGGCAGTGAGTCACACTGGGAGGCTGGCCATGACCTCGTGTCCACAGGGCGCAGGAGGGAGGTTTGCCTTCCTTCGAGTTCCTTGGGACAAGGCCATGGAGGGGAGGATGCTCTGCTAGGAAAGATGAGGGCTTTGAGGGGAACCTTGCAAACTGAGAAAGTTTAGGAAGGATGTCTAGGCTGAAATTTATATTCTTGACACTGTTTTTAAGCACGTAGGAAAACAAGTCCCATCATGCAGGGGTAAGTTTGGGTGAATAGTTTTCAGACTGAAGGTTATTCACAGCCGAGTGGTTTGATTCTCCAGTGCTAATTATTTCTGCCTTCAGTTGGATCATGAGAGTAAAAAGGATTTTTTTTTTCCTTCCAAAATGGATAAATAATACTGAAAATCAGAGAACAACTTGTTGGTAGTAAATAATGAAAAAGTCTGTCTGTTAGATGTATTAAATCTGTATATGTTTTCTCTGAATTTCCTCACATATCTTTTCCTCTTCCCAAATAACATATGACACAATCTGTACATGCACAACAACCAAAGTAAATGTTTATCTATCGGAAAACACCTGAAAATCAGGATCATCAGACAGTTTGTTCAGCATAAGAAGTACCTTAGCTCTTATCCTAGAAATAATAAAATCAAATCATTTACGGCCCCATCTGATCATTCAGACACCTTATAAAGTAACACCATTCTGAGTCAGGAAAGCATTGCAAAGTGTACATAAACGCAAGGGGCTTGGTCTTGTCGCAGTGAAGTCAATGGCAAAGTGCCCATAGAGTTAAAACCTGAAGGAAACATCCACCAGAGCAACGAGCTGTAATCTGCCTTAATCCATAGTATCAGCTGTTGACAGATACATACAGAGTGCTAAAAAATGTTAGCAAAGCAGTAGGGACTGAGAGACAGCTCTGAAACTTTCCTTATCATAATTCTAAATTCACCAGAGGTACCATCCTCACAATGTATGACAAAACATATGTTTTCTCTCCAAACTTGCTGGCAGATCTAACAGAAAGTGTCATCAGACTATCGGAAACTGACTAGTGGAAATGAAGCTCCTGTTCTGCTCTTCCTTGTTCCTTCTCAGAGATGAGAAGCAAAGCCCCACTGGGATCTGCCCACCTCATATGTTCTACAAACCCAAGGTCTTTCAAGCTGGAGCTTGTCCTCTCTTGTACTCTTCAAAAATTTTGGAGTAATCTTTTAGATGGTAGTTAATTACTTATTTACTTATCTAGTGATCAATCAATCAATTTATTTATGTATTTATTTCCCTCCTGCTCAAACACGAAATTAAAGGAGAATTGGGGCTGAAGGACAGCTGCTACTTTCACTAAAACCAGCAGCTGCAGATAACTCTGTGAAGGAGACCTGGTCCACAGCACCCTCTGGGTGTCCATACTGCAGCCCCAGGTCCTGTGTCTTGATAAACTTACTTATTCACAGTAGGGAAATAAGCTGTAAGGTTTGTTCTCCTGTTGCTTTGTGATTTCTGAAGGGATGTGCATCTGAACTTTGGCACTTCCCAGCAGAATTGATCTGACTGACCAAGGGACCAGAAGCAGGGGGAGCAGGTGTTATTAGGGATGTCTGTCTGGACCCCAAGATGCTCACTCACCCTGCAGGCAGCAGTTTGGGTGAATGCTCTTTGGTGAGACAAGTCAGAAGGAGCATCACCAAAATAGCTGTCTCTCCCCAGCCAGCATGGAGCTGCTCTGCTGGGATGGGTTGGGATGGGATGTAAGCACACACTGCTGTGTGTGTGTGTGGTTGTTTGTACCACCCACTGTGTCCATAGCAAAATATGTCAAATTGCAGGTTTTGCCATCTGCTTTCCTAACAGCTTGGCATGTGGCAGAGTGACCATGCACTGGTCCATAGATGTCTTATGAGACCTAACCAGAACTCTCACCTTCTAGCACAATTTATCTGCTGACTCTTGAGTACTGGAGGTGAGTTACTTCAAGAAGCAATGGTTAATAATAAAGATATTTTGGACTCCAAAAAGGTTGTTCTGCCTGCAGGACCCAAGCCCTAAAAAATATTTTAGTTTAAGAATTAGAGTGATAAACACCTTTTTAGAGATGTGGCCTGATACAGAAGGATCAGGCCTTAGTGATCCTGGGGTAGGCTACGTACAACCTTGTGGGAACTGCTCTGCCACATCTAGATCTTGCCTCTGTTTCCTCCTCCATGGGAGCTCCAGGGCTAGCACCTGAAGCAAAACCTGGTGTTTCAATGAAAACTATTAATATATGATTAATACAGATACTGTGAAGCAAATATCCCAGCAGTCATGAACCTGCAGATGCACGGATCCAGTGAGGCGAGTGAAGCCCAGGCAGAGCAGCGTGAGCCTGCCTGCCTCCTTGGCTCTGTTCCCCCAGCTCAGCATCCAAGCGTTTTCTGAGCCAGACACAATCCATTGGCTGCTGCAGCCCTCTCGTGGTCACCTCAAAGACAGAATTTCTACGTGGGAGGGCAGCGTGTCTTAAAAAGCACCACTAATAGTTAATAGATACCGTGTTAAAGCAAGAATAAATATATAAATAAAAGGAATAGATGCTCAGAATAGTACTTGCTCCAGGTGTACAAGAAGGGTTGTTGTTAAATGACTTGTTAAATGACTTGCTTTTCAAGAATCAAAAGAAAAATTGCAGCTAGAGCATTAGGCAGCGGTGTTTTTAATGGGGGTGCCCCATTTCATCTCCCTAGGCTGTCATTGAACCGCCTGCTTTGAAGTGCTCCTTTTCTTTTGAGCATTTGTGCATTGATTTACAAAGATATGAGTAAATTTTGTTCTCACCGATTTTTTGAGCATGTGCTTACAGGAAACACATCTATATGCTCAGGAAACTCCACGGAGGAGTGAAACCGTAAGTGCTGTTTGGCTGGGGGAGATCTGGGGGAACATATCAGGTAGACGGTACTTTGAAGCTTGAAAAGTAAGCCTAGTATTTGCTATATATATATTTCTTTCTATTTTACCAAAGAGAGCCAAAGTCTTCACTAACACCTGGAAATAAACCATGGGATTTAATAGTGTAGGGAGGATGTTGATGGGAGCAGTGCTGACAGCCTGTCCACCAGGCCAGCTGTACACTCCTTGCCCAGTGCTGTGAGCAAGCAGAGGAACCAACTATGGAATCAGAACAATACAGATCAAAACAGAAAGCTTGTGCATAGGTATGGGATAGAGGAGGCTCTAAAGGAGGCTATCCAGTGTGGATTGACATTTCTTAGACCAACAGCAAAGAAAAAGTACTTACAGATGAGGAAGCCACGGTCCATCCAGAGAGATGATGTTATGTTACCATTTTTCCACAGCTTTTCTCTTTGTTCCATGGCCCAAAGTGTGGAGTGAGGTTTCATCTTACCTACATGACCATCATAAGCCTATTCGTTGTATGTAAGTAATGTAGATGCCATGGTGATGTCACCCCAAGGGCAGGCACAGGACATGGGCCAGGCTGCAGCAACGCTGATGTGTCTGCACACATCCTCAGGGTCACTTTTCTCACTTACAAGAAGCACTTAGTGTTTCCATAAAATGGTACTTTGCATTTCTCTATTTTTAACTTAATAACCTCTTTGCTCTTCATTTTCTCTAAGCCCATGTATACAGAGCAAGACGTGACATTTTCTGTTTTAAAATGGCTTTTATTTTGTAAGGAGAAAAAACAATAGGAAGAAAGTAACAAAATTAATACCTGCCTGAAAAACACAGGGCAAGTAATATCCCAGAATCCAGAAATTCTCCAAACAAAAAGGTGGAAAAAATGTTAAGACATGTCTATATTATGAGATGCTGAGACATTTAGGCTAGTAAGCAGCTATGCTGATTAAAAAAACAACAACAGCCTAGTGCAGAGCAGTGTGCTCCTATCAGGGAGCACTGAGGCACATGCTTGGTGCAAAGCAGTGGGGACACCTTGCAGATGGTGTACAGGCACAGTTGTAAGAAATTGGTGCATATATGCAGCTGGCAATGGGGGCATCATATGGTGTCATATGGACACATTTTTAGGTATGTAAACATGCTGTCTGCATAGAAAGCTGGAGATCCCAGCATCAAAAGCACAGAGAGGATGCATACCAGGTCAATGGCTCAATGGCTGGATGGAGGTCAGTGACGAGTGGTGTCCCTCAGGGGTCAGTGCTGGGACCAGTGCTCTTGAACATCTTCATCAGTGACATCAGCAATGGGATCGAGTGCACCCTTAGCAAGTTTGTGGATGATGCCAAGGCGTGTGGTGCAGTCAATACACCTGAGGGACGGGATGCCATCCAGAGAGACCTAGACAGGCTCAAGCAGTGGGCCCAGGAGAACCTCATGAGGTTCAACAGATGCGTGTACAAGGCCTTGCATCTGGGTCGAGGCAACCCTCACTATCAGTACAAGCTGGGAAGATAGGATAAAGCACAGCCCTGCTTAAAAGGACCTGAGGGTACTGGTGGGTGCTAAGCTGGGCATGAGACAGCAGTGTGCCCTTGCAGCCCAGAAAGACAAACATGTCCTGGGCTGCATCAAAAGAAGCATGGCCAGCAGAGCAAGGGAGGTGATCCTGCCCCTCTGCTTTGTGCTAGTGAGGCCTCACCTGGAGTAGTATGTCCAGATGTGGAGTCCTCAGTACATGAGAGACATGGACCTGCTGGAGCATCCAAAGGAGAATCACAAAAATGATCTAAGGGATGGAACACCTCTCCTGTGAGAACAGGCTGATAGAGCTGGGGCTGTTCAGTCCGGAGAAGGTTCTGGGTGGATCTGAGATTGGACTTTCAGTATCTAAAGAGGTCTGTGAGAAAGAAGGGGTCAGCCTCTTTAGCAGGCTCTGTTATAATAGGAAAAAGGGAAATGGTTTCAAACTAAGAGCGGGGAGATTTGAGATAAGATATAAGGAAAAGGTTTTTACGATACGGGTCGTGAAGCACTGGCACAGGTTGCCCAGAGAAGTGGATGCCCCATCCCTGGAGACATTCAAGGTCAGGCTGGTCAGGTCTCTGAGCAACTGATCTAGCTGTGCGTGTTCCTGTTCATTGCAAGGGAATAGGGCTATATGACCTTTAAAGGTCCCTTCCAACTCAAACAATTCTATGATTCTGTGATAAAATACTTTCCATGCAGACTTGTAGTATAATACAGCTTTTTACTTTCTGAAACAAATTCTGCCCATGCTGAACTGAATATCCAGGGTGAACTCTTGGTCTTGCTGAGCTCAGCAGAACAAAGAGTTCATCCTTGACATCACAGGCTGCTCCATCCTCCCAGACTGGGATGGATGAGCCCTGCTCTCCTGCCTGCCCATCTCTGCTTTGCTTTACAATCACCTTGCCCTACGTCACCTCTGCAAGTTGGTCCAGACTCTAGGATTCCACTACAATCATACTAAGATTGTTGCAGAAAATGACTCTCCCATCCTTCCTGCTGCTGCATTCGGGCTGGCAGAGAGCCTCCTGCAGACGGCTCCGCAGAGCTGCTGGTGCTGTGCCCAGGAAGTTTTTTGTCCCAGTCAGGAAATCCATCATATGGCCTCCAGCCGGGTCCCCCTCAATAAAGCACTCGGTGATGTCCCAGCCCGATGGGAACTCATAAACATGGTACGTGATGCCGAGCTTCCTCAGAACTGCCGTGATGCTGTCGGAGGTGATGTAGTGGCCGCTGTCGGTTGAAGGCAAGCAATGTCTGTACTTCTTCCATAAGCTGGCCCAACCGCTGCTGTCTGTAGAGGAGAAGAAGGTCAGGCACATCTACAAGCACACACCTGATAAAGCTCATCCCAGATCAGCCTCCCCACTACTGCTGGTGGGAGGCTTAACGTTGGACATGGGGAATTGTGTTTTATTCACCACACCACCAGCTGGGGACTTGAGAATGGCACACTGGAAAAGAAACACTTTCTAAAAAACAAGTATGGCAATATTTTAAGTGCCTCATTTTCAAAGCCCATAGCTCTAGGCAGCTCCCTTTGTCCTGCTCAAGTCTTGGCCATTGCTGTGGGGAGAGAAGAGCCCCAGAGCTCAGGTTGTCTTTGTGTGGTACTCATTTCACCATGAACAAGGACTGGCCTTCATCCAGGCACAGCTGCACTTCTCTCCAGGCAATAATTTCACAGTCATTCATCTACTTTAAATACAGGGAAGCAAGAGCACACAGGTTATATCCGTGTGGTCCCATCAGACGTTGGGGTCCAAGAGTCTAAGCCCATGAAAACATTTGTTTTGTTTAATTGCTACAGAATTAGTGCTACTGAAATCCCAAGGCAGTTATTGCTGGCTCTCATACTTCACAGCAACGATGCAAAAATGGGAGGCCTCTCTTACCTGACAAAATTATGATCAGAAGTTTACCCTGATGGTTGAGGCAGCTGTGGAAAAACTTGATGGTGTTAGGAATATCTTCCACACGGTACAGCATCTGGAAGGGAGAGTTGCATGCAGTTATTCCTCCTCCAGCCCTGCAAGGCTTGTGCACTCTGTGCAGAGCTGGTGCTTTACATCACATCTCTGACACGTCCCACTCCAGAGCTGCCAGTTTTGTGCCTGGGAGATGTGTGCATCCCTTTAATCAATTTTTAGGCAAGTTCTTTTCTCTTTTTGCTAACTTCCTAAAGATGACGTGCCTGCTTGAGAGTGCAGACATAGACACAGATGTTCACTAATACTTCCTTTCAGTGCCATCCAAATTACTCTTTTTAAGCCAAAAAACTCCAGCTTTTGAAGTGGCGAAGCACAATTGTTGGCCTCAGTGTGACATTCAATGTGTCTGTCTGACAGACTGTCAATCCTGTTTTATTACTTACCATACACAGCTCACCATACTCATACCATACTCACCAAACCAGAGACCAAGACCTGGGTGCACTGGGAATGATGTTTAGTATTTGTACAGTTGTTGCAGAATTTATTGCTTGCTGGAAAACTGCACTCAGCCCTGGTCCCTCCAACTCAGTGCATCCACCAGAAATTAAGGGAGTGGTTAAAACTAATACTACTATATACCTTACCTGAATCATATGTATGAAGTCGAATTTCTTGCGTGTGTTTTTCTCTTTCACCTGTTGTTCATACTCTGAGGAAGTAAGCTGGTGCCAAGTAAAAGAGACCCCCTGCAGATCTGGAGCTTGATTAACCAGCGCTGTTTAAAAAGTGGAAATAAACCACAAAATTTCACAGAACAGCATAAAAAATGATCATACAAGTCAACGGTCTCGGCCATACCGCAGATGGCAAAGGGTCCTGGGGTGCCTCACCTTTGTAGGCAGCCACATGCTGCGGGTTGGGCTCTATGATTTCGTTGTTAATAAGGACCCCTGGGTGTGCAGCCTGCAGGATCTGGATCATTTTTAAATCCTGTTCACCTATTCAATAAACACAAATCTGTTATTTTTAAAAACACTTGAGTGGTGATGAAAGGATGCCAGTGCACCAGCTGCTGGGAAATCCTCAAAGCAGAAGTGAGGCACTTTCTACCATGCATGGAAGCATCTCAGCCTGTAACAGTCTTATCACAGTGTCCTACTGCTCAAGGTAACGTTATTTGCAGATAATACCAAGAATAAGGAAGAGATAAGCAACAGAGCAGAAACCTACTAATGGTAATATTCCAGGTCATGGGAGAAACAGGTTGAAATAACCAAAGATCAATGTTTTAAAACAATAGGAAGCACAAGCTTTTGAAAAAAACACAAAGTTAGAATGAGGAGCAAGGAGGGAGTCAGCACAGCCGTGCCAACTTTGACATTGGTGCTGCCCTGGGGAGGTGACAGCTGCTTTGCTGCAGGTGTGACATTGCTTGGAGAGCTGGGGATACGCAGTGGGTCAGTCCCCTCCGGAGCCAGGCCACACGGTCTGGGCATCCATTATCTAGTTGTTACACTGGAGCTGCAAATAAAGGCTCATACATTTGCGGCTTGAGGATCATATAGTTGCCCTGCATATTTAGTTATTGCTGCTCATCTGAGGTGGGCTAAGCTTTGGAGGAGCAAGCATCAGTCTGTCTTTTTGTCCTACGAAATCCCCAGTCCCTTTTGAAGTGATGCAGGTCACCCTTGCTCCTATCAGAAAGGCCGTGATATGCCAAGCGTTCAAAGCCCATCTGGTTCATCTGGGATTATGGAAAGAAACAGCAGAGGTGATGACCTTGAGTGGATCTCTGTTGAGAATCCTGTCTGCAGTTGATGGTGGGGCATAAAAATTGTCCTGCCCATGCAAATTTCACACACAGGGGACTTGACACCCCATCCTGCATCTTCCCTGACCTTCCAGCTGATGGACTAGCTACCACAAGAATTGACATCTCTGATAGGTGTTACAGTAACTAGAATTCAAGGAGGGAAATTCCAGCCAGCTTGAATTTGAAATAAAGACGCTGATGATACAATAATGACAGTCCATGGCAACTCAACACAAGCTGACACAAGGGATGCTGCTCAGATTTCTCCCATTCCCAGGCTCATGTGCCTCCTGGAGAAAAGCGAGGAAGCTGCCAGCAGCGATCCTTCAGCACAAGCCACATAGGGGCACTGCTGAAGCAGGAGTGAAATCCCCTGCAAACCACAGCCCACCTAGTCACTCAGCAGCAGCTGACAGCCAAGATGCTTGCACCAGCCATGAGGAACACGGGCTGAATGAGAAAGCGTGACCAGGATCAAGCAGCAGCCCTTCAGGATGCAGAGCAGGTCACAATCTCCATTAATAGTTCAGTTGACTACACTGATTTGGGCCGTGTGAAATCAGAGTCCAGCCTCAGAAGGTCAGGGATCACACTTGACCTTTTGCTCGGTGCCATGCTGGCTCATTCCCATGCTGCCCACGCAGGTTCGGCTCAGGCAGCCTTGGCACTGCAAGAGGGGAGCCTACATCCCTGCTAGAAAGTCTTAGGGCTTTTAATCTCTCACTGAAAGTTCTTCTGAAGAGGAAATACGGAAAAATGAGGGCAGTGTAAAGGGTTATCCTTTCCCTTGTGTTTTCTTGGAGTCAGCCAGAATTTCGGTGTTATAATACATAATGAGAAAGGAGTGTAACTGAGAAATGACTGATTTCTTCCTCCTTGCTTTCTCATATACTCTAACATATTCCCAGCTGGGGAAAACAGTCCCTGTTATTTTTGTCTTACTCAGGAAAACAAGTGGAAAGAGTGAGAAAAAATACTTTCACTAGAAAGTATTAACACTTATAATTCAGCTGAAAACACTTTTTAAAGCAAAATCAAACTCTGATAAATTGAACTGCTACTTCTTTTCTCTACTTCTTTTCACTTCTTTCCAGATTCCCTAGGAGCAAAGCTGGATGTTTCGCTGTTCATTTAGAACAGCTTTAAAGCCATTTCTTCCAAAAGATTGTTCCTCTCCAGGGGGAAATACCATCTGCAGTTAAACTTTAGTAATCTCTGGATAAAGACAGAGTTGTAACAAGGAAAGCCATCTTCAAGAAGCTGGCGAGGCACCATGCTGATTGTTGTGGCCAGCCCATGTCCATCTCCATTGCCCCTCATGTCCCTGAAAGCAACATACAGTGGGAAGTGCTTTTGGGTGGGAGACTCCAGGACAGGGCCTTTGGGTGGGAACAACCTCCTGGACACTCTCAGTCTTTCCAGTGAGGTTTGGAGATGCTTTCCTACCTAACCTGATGAAAGATTCCTTGATTTTAGACACATGTAGTCAGATGACAGTCACCAAGAGGCTTCCATGAGAAATACTGTTATTAATGCATGAGCAGTTCTCCCCATAGCTCAAAACCTGGGTAGTGCTTTCCCTTTCCCCAAGGACCTCCTTTCCCCAGCATTAGCTGTGCTGTTCAGCTCCTTACCTGTGCCGCTCCCCACTCCCAGAATATTTAGAGTTGATTTTCCATTGCCAAGGCTGAAATTATAAATACATGTTACTCAACCACAGTGTGTCACATAATTTTATATTTTAATTATAACATCTTGGATACCGTATTGGCCCAGAAATTTAACTGAGATGTGCCACTTGAAATCTGAGCATCCCTTTGGAGTTCAGCTATAACTCACTACATGGCAGGAGCTTCCCCTGTATGAGCAGGCTCATATTTCAAAGTACAGTAAAGGAGCAGGATATAGGATTTCTCTTCCCCTGCCAGAGTTTTCATCAAGCTAGGGCTGACACCATGCATAAAGGCCTCAAGAAAACCCAGAGTGAGAAGTTCCCTTTGCGAGGAGCAGGGCTGTGCCTGGCCGGGGCTGTGGGGACAAAGCAGGATGGGGCAAAGCTCTGCACCCTCAGGAGACAGGTTTCGTTTTCTACACTGCAAATTAATTAGCATCCTACTAAGCTGCCATATATTGTATTGGTCCAGCAAACAAAATTGTTTAAAATTCACATTAAGAAATATTTCTTTTAACATTTCCCCAAACAGTTTTTTTTTTGTTTATTATTACTTCTATTGCATTAGATAAATAGACAGATAGATAGACAGATAGACAGACAGACTGACAGATGTAAGTGTCTGATCTGGAGTTACCTGCCTGACTTTTTTTCTCAAAGGAAAATACACTTTTCACAACATCCAAAGATTACCCAGACTTGAAAGTCTTTTCTTGTGGCTTGGATCTGGCCTGTTCTGAAACTATCATCTACAGTCACACAGGCTTAATATATTACATCAATACTTCACAAAACTGATTATCGTTTGATATTTAAGCAATGCAAATCGACTTAGGATAGAAATGAGGAGTCTTAGGGGATTGAGAAAACCAAGAATTAGTCACTAGAATAGAATTAGAGCTGTTTTTTCTGACTAATGTGTGAGGAAGTCCCAAAAGCAGGAAGAGAGCACAAGGGAGCTTTCTTTAGAAAAAAAATAAATTATATAAATATATATATATATTTAAAAGGAGAGAGGAGAAAAGGAAAAAAAAAGAAAGAAAGAAAGAAAAAGAAAAGGATTCAAAACAATTTAATCCTTGGAAAATCAGCTAATGAAAGAAGATGGACATGCAAATAAGGTCTTGATTCTTTCCTTAGCATAAGCTGAGAAGGAGCAGAGTGTATTAATTCAAACTGCGCTTAAACCGAATATTTGAAAGACTGCTGTTAATGGAATCAAAACTTAAAAGCATCACCAAGTTCATTCATGCCCCAGAAAATCCTTAACCATGTTTGCTGACCCTTATAGGCAGGCTGCCCTCCCAGTATCACAGATGGCTTTACCACCTCAGCGGACACGCTCCTTACCCAGCCATGATGTGCGGCATTACTTCCTTGTTGAACTCATCCATGCACTGGTGCTCTGTTGAGTGATCCAAAAATGACTGAAAGGCCTCTACATACTCCTCAGCAGTGAGACTTCTCATGGAAGGGATCACATACAGCTCTTGAGAAACAAATATGAATTGTGTGTTAGTGACTTCCAGGCAGATGAAGGATCAAAGCACTTACCTCGTGGAAGAAACCAAACCAAACCCAGCCCAACCCAACAGAAGCCAGAGATTCCGGAAGACGGTGCAGAGGTCACACAGCCCAGGAGCCATCCATGCACATGGGCTCATGTGAAAACTGAGTCTGTTGACACTAAATGTACAAAAATTACTCTTTGACATCCTTTGACACCAGCATGTTAAGTGGTGGTCACTACTGCAGCTTGCCCTGAGGAAAGTGTACCCATAATTTCCTGGAGACGTTCAGCTGGATGCTACTTGGTTTGCAGAAAGGGAGGTGACTGGATTGTCTTTCTGGAAAGAAGGTGAAGGCAATTGCTCAGGAGGTTTGGATGTGGAAGGGCTGTGGTTCTCACACATGCTGGACAGGATGAATGAAACCCCCAGCTGTTGGTGCACTTGCTGTTAGGGGTGATGCAACACAAAAATGTACACCTGCAGCTGAAGCAAAAATAGTTAACCCCATGTGCCTCATTTCTGGCTCTCACTGACGTGGGACTGCAATGCACTGCCAGGGAGGTGAATTCCCACTGGGAGCCATGGCTAGTTGCCATGAGGGTAATCAGCAGCAAAAGCATTTCAGCTGGATGGGCTCACACTTTTACCCCAGGACTAAGATTTCCAGCTCTGAACCAAGGTCCAGGGCAACTCGAGGGGCAACAAGCAATTATTGCAAAAACCTGCTTTCCTGCTATCTCATCCTAAAGATATTGCTCCTGCCAGGGCGCAAGCTCTGGCCAGCTGCTTGAGTCTGAGGAGCAGTGATAAGACTAAGACTTGAGGCTCACTGGAAGATGCCGTTCAGCTAAATGCTGTCTCTTGGTCTATCTCAGACAGATCTCTACATCAAAGATGTAGTGCCAACCTCAACATCTGAAATCAGCACTGAAAAGGTAGTGTTGAGAAGGGAAAAAAATCAGCTTTTCCTCCTAAATGAAGTGAGGATGAAGGACAGGAATCAGCAGAACATCTTCATCTTCATTTTTGCCTTCTCAGGAGTTGCTTATTTAAATTCTGCTTTTAGTTGCTGCTAATAAGGCAACATTGTGTGTCTTGTACAGGACTGTGCAACCTTATGTGGATGCCTATGCTGTTTCCAAAACCACGTGTCCCTGGCTGCTGTGTTTCTGTGAGGTATGAATGGGGATCCAACGTCCAGCCCTACTGGAGGTACAGATATCAGTATCTATCTCGGACAGATCACCTGAATTGCATTCAGTGTAACACCCTGTTTCTTCCTTTTTCTTCCTTTAACAACTTCCAATTCTGTTGCCAAAAGAATTAAGATATATTTGTAGTGAATGGGCATTTTACTTTTATCTCCTTTTTTTGTTTTTTACTCCCAAATACCTGAATTATCGTGTGGATCTGCCAGAATCTCTGCTTCAAAGTTCATGCTGGGTAACCTATTCCTGTAAGGAAAGTATAGTACTTTGGTTATTTGAAGAACCTGTACACTTCTTTGAAGCTGCATTGAAAATGCAGAACAAAAGGAAGATACTCCAGGACAAATTTTCCTCCCTCGATAATCGATACTATTTGGTGCTCTTTTACCACAATAAAGAAAGCTCTTGATCATACAGAATGGTCAGCGATGGAGTGCCCACCTGCACCAGGGCTTGCCTGAGATGTGTGGTGGAGGTTTTTTCCCCTCTGAAGAATTGTTAACCACTCAATACAGAGGAAGGCATTAGATTAACTGCGAAACTTTTAATCGTGAAGGGAGTAGAAGAAATAGCAGTGAAATTACAAAAAGACTATAGGGAACTTCGGCATCTGAAGTGCATTTCTTAGCCCAATATTTCAGGGTTTGTTTTGCTTCTGTTTTTTAATTTCAACTTCTCCTGGCTGCCACTGTTGCCTGGGTGATAGGTAGAATCCATAGGACTCAAGGGACAAAAGGCAAAGAAGTCATTGGACCATTACCATTTTCATTCAGGCAAAAGTTTTCATTCTTAGTTCAGGGTTTTTTTAGTGTGTGAAGATTTCCAGCAATTAAGTCACCTCTCCATTTTCCTTTGACAGTGTACCACATCTATGAAAAAGTTGTGCAAAAGGAATGTACGAAGTGAAATTGAAGCAAGGACCTCACTTCTGCAAAGAAAGTTTTAGGGTGAGGCTACCTATGAAAGGGAAATAGTTATCTTCTGCATAACTGCATTTCAATGTGGAGATGAACAGCAAGACTTGGGAGTGATACTCCCATATAACCTCGGTTTAGTCACATTACTGCTTCCATTGCCTTGCCATTACAAAATGCTCCATGACAAACAGTCTGCAAAAGCAGTAAGCAGCTCTAGACTCCCCTCTGTAAGGGAAAGCTCTTGTGCAAATAAGAAATAAGCCAGAATGAGTTAAAGAAAAATGGGAGACTTGTAATGGTGGCTTTGAGACATGAGTATACAAAGACTGTGCTAGCAGGTAGCATGGAAATGGCCACGTGTGCAAATAACACGCTGCTTTGGTGAATGAAAAAAGACTAAGGCGTCCCAGAAATACTTGGAGACACTGGGGTGCTGCCAGGCTCCTGTAAGAACTTCCCATTTCATCTGAGTTCATTATAAAAATCCTGTAGAAAGAGCTTTTCAGGTTCCCACAAGGTAGATCAAAGGTCTCCATTTTGTCATCTTGACCTCAAATCCCCCATAAAAGGCCTTACAGAAGTTCTGCAGTAATGAGCCTGAACTTAGCCCCCCTCCATAAGCTCCAGCTTGGCTGCAGTCCATTTCTTCAAATTTCCACTCAACCTTCTGACCTCTTCTGTCTCTGCCTCTCATAACAGAGGACTATTTTGTCCTCTCAACTGGCTGAACCAAGCAAGATGACTTTTAGAATAAATCTCCCACCAAAATACTGAGAGATGGCATGGTCTCCCCTGCACAGTGATGGTCTGGGAACACATACTCCATTTCTAACAGGTCAAATGTTTCCAGCCACCACAGAAGACCTGCCAGGCAGCCTGGACAGACTGTTCAGCACAAGCATGCACCAGGAGGGAAGATGCCAAATTAACTCCTCTCCTTCCGAGGCTTTCAGCATTTCTCTGCAGGCAGGGTTCCGAAGACTGATTAATGCCTGTTGCTGGGAAGGTGGATACCCTTCAGGAGCTCTGAGCATGGCAGCCAAAGGCTCGCCCTGGCAGCAGCAGGCACAGAGGAACAAGGAGTCCCTCTCCTGCATCCCTGGAGGCTGACCAAAGCTCCGAACCATGAGCACAGGATTTCTTTCATTCAATCACAGGAAGTCTCTCTTCACAAAGCGTCCCTCAGCCCCCACCTCCTCCCAGGATGCTGGCACACGTGCTTTTATTCTCAAACCACACGTGGCCGCCCATGACACAGGAACCCCTTCCCCACCCCACCTACCTCTTCATCTCGGAAGTCGGCTCCATGGCACGGGCTGGTGCCAGGGCCCCCTCAGCCTGGCCGTGTGCTAGGGGCACGGCGTGGAGGCCAGCGTGTCACCCAGCTCCTAGGTGAGCATTGCCACCAGCACCGGCCGCTCGCTCAACCTCTGGGGACGCTGGTGGTGGCCCCTGGCCAGCACCTGTTGGGACAGTAGCGTCACTTGAGCGATGAAGGGAAACCCGAGCCCTGCCCAAGCGGTGACGTCCGCCGCGTCGTCCTCCTTGCACAGCGGGTGACACAGGAAATGCCTGGGCAGGGAGCTGTGCTGTTTTCAAGGGGAAATAAAAGGACAGAGTGAGAGTGTAAAGCCTTTACAACTCAAGTGGAAGTGGCTGAGGGATGTCAGCCTCCACCGGGCAAACCCAGGGGCTATCTTATGCTCTTTTTAATTTGCTTTGAAGTCTATCTCCACTTCCCAGCCCTGCACTGCCTCCTGCCAACATCTAAGTCCCAGCTATCCCCGGAGAGGAGAGGGGGCATGAAGCAGGAGCAGGACTCCGCGTTTCTGCTCCACTGGGAGCTGTGCAGCCAAGCCCCTCGCATTCCCCACCAAAGCCATCCCGCTGGGCCCCCCGCCACCTCCACTCCCAGGCCAGGCCACGCAGCCCTGAGCACCCCGCAGCCAAACCTTCCTGGAGCAGTGGGAGCTGAGGAGGAACCTCCAGCGTCCGGGAGCTGCGAGGTGCCTGGAGAGCTCGCTGTGTGCTCACTGGAAGCTAATCCCTGCCTGCCCCGCCACCCGGCCCAGCGCCGAGCTGGCATTAGTGCACAGCAGCAGCCTTTGTTTGGCAGCACAGGGGACAAGAGGGCCTTGTGCGCGGCCCTGCTGCAATGCCAGCCCTCGGGGCAGCCGGGCACGTTGTGCTTTGCGGTGTGTTGGCAAGGTGCAGCCTAGAGCCGCACTGAGCTGCGTGTTTCGTGCAAATAGGAAGGCAGGTTTGGGGACTCTGATGGTTACTGCAGGATGATGACTAAAGCTGAGGCTGTTCCGTTAGGAAAACAAAGCAGCTGTGTTTCCCCACACAGCTGCTGGTCCTTCAGGGCTCCTCCAGGCCCAGCATCACCCATACAGTGCCATGCCCCCTCCAGCTCCATCAGACTGTGGAGGCAAGCCCTGGACCTGCACTACCAAATACCTGCAAGTCTCGTGGTTTGGAAACTCGTGACCCATCTCCCCCAGAACTGAAGCATGGAAACCCATTTTTTTTTTAGTGCACCCTTCCTGCCTTTCCATGAAAGGCTGGCTGCTGGTGCTGCTCTTTTAGAGCGTTAAAAACACCCTCTCTCTGACTGTTTGACTAGACGCCATATCTCATGGAGCTGCAATCATAGAGTGAAGGTGAGGGCAGAGGGGAGTCTGACATGGCCACCTCCAGAAGGGCTATTTGATTCAAGTTCTGACCAGCTTTTACTCTACAGACCATAAAGCATTAAAAAATATATCTCTGAGAGCAAAGACAGTTATGGTAAAGCGTTCCCTTTACTCTCAGTAGCTCAGAGGACTTCAACAGGAAAAAAATACGCTCAGAATTTCAATTCCTATGTTCTTGTGCAGCTTCCAGCCCCAAGCAGCTGCAGACTGGGAAGGGCTGGGACCTGCTCATGGCACTTCATCAGCAGGATTCAGAACACCTCACGTGTAGCACCCCAGAGCAGGGCAAACACTGGTGTACAGAAAAGCAGAGGACTGCCAGGGTCTGCTCGTGATAGACAGTCAGCACAGCCAACAGTAAGGCTGTGGAGAATGATCCCTGAGACACACTCCTGCAGCAGGGTTTGTGGCTCAAGCAGAGAGCCCAGAGACTTTCCAAGGAACATTCAGTATAAAGTTGAATCACTTACAGCTGTACCAGAAATACATCACATCCAGGTGCTTTGAATCAGCCCAGCATTCCTGACGCAGGCATAGCAATGTGCTCACCCATCTTCTGGCAGATTGCAAGGCGGTTAACAGAGAAATCATCCACGAGAAAAGACCTATGGGCGCTGGATTTATTCTACTGAACACAGACACCACTAGATGGTGATGCAAGGACACTTTTCCGCTCCTTCTCTTCCCTTGGCTTCCCATTAGTCGAGCTTGGCCTCTCCTTGTAACACGGGCTGCTGTTGTCTTTTTCTTTCTGAGCACTGACAGAGGTCATTTGGCCGCAGATCGCTCGCTGCCCTCCTGTCCTGCATGAGCCAGGCTGCAGGCAGCAGTACAACGTGCTTGCTGCTGGGAGAGTGCTTTTCTCTCCATTGAGGCTCAGCACGGGGAAGAGCAAAGGACTTGGCTTTCAGTTTGCAGATTAGCCTTCTTTGGTAGGCTGTAGAGAGGAGAAGTATTTTATATTGAACACAGTGAGGAAAGAAAAGGGGTTTCGGGAAACTGGTAATCTCTGAAAATGGCCACACTTTGGAACAGTTACCGTGGAAAAAAAAGTGCAGAGATTTTCCTTCAGGCTCAGCAGTCAAATCTCCAGGCAATATTTTCCTCCTCCTTTGAAACTGGTTATTGTCCTACAAATAAGAAGAGAAAGGGGATGAGGAAGATTGGATTGGCAGTGGCACAGCCAGTACTGCTCTGTAGGGCAGATGTACGCCGCGAGCACATATGTGATACAGGGACACAGTGCAGGAGCGATGCTGTGGGGTGAGCAGAGGTGGGTCCCAGCTCTCCTAGCACGTCTTTAATTGTACATTTGGTAAAGGTAAATGGTAATAATAAGTTTCCAGCTTCTGGGGTGTTGTGGGACACCCGAAATGTACCAAGGCTTCAGAACATGGAAAATGAATCATGAGATCGTGGAACCACGGAAAAGCCCAGGCTGGAAGGGAGCTCAGAGATCCCCTGGGTGCCTTGGAAGAAGTCCAGGCATGGGCTCACTTAACAGCAATCTCGGGCAAGCTTTCAGCAGCTGGCAGGTAGGGGAAGGGCAGATGGAGTGCCCCAGGCTGAACAACCAGCTCAGAAAAGCAAAATAATCTTATAACAGAATGATAGAACCAGAAGACTGGGGGAACCATTCCCACATTCAAGTGACTAAATGTCCTCCTTACTCATTACGCCTAAAGGAGGCAGCTTTAGCCATCAGCTCATAGCAAGCCATGATTTCAGAGCTGGGGGGCAGACGAAAGGGGGGAAATTGTTTTGTGACTTAAATTGCTTCTCCACCAGCTGCTAAAAATTGATTGCTAGTTTCCATTAAACAGAGAAGCGCCGTTGGTCTCCTGCTTCCCCAAGCAGTGCCAGTCCCTTGGGTGCTGCAGCTGAGCTATGCCCCACACTGCAGCACCTGCAGCAGCCCCGTGGTTTTCCTCTATTTTTCTCCCCCACTGCTTAGCAGTCTCCTCATGGTGACAACAAAATGTCTGTTTTCCAGGAAACCATTTGAGCGTTATGGATTAGCCATGGTAGGCACTTGCAGACCTCCATAAAGCATGCTGACACGCTCTCCTGTGTATTACTAACTTGGCTGAAAAATTGATCAAAACTGATGGAGTTGCAGGGCCCTGAGTCCCTTTGCAATCTGCCGCCGTGCTGCTTGGCTCTGGCAGAGGCAAGAGAAGCCAAACCTGGTTTGTGTTAGCACAGTCTGCACTTTGCGGGGTGTTTGTGCTTTGTTCCATCGCAGTCTCCTCTCTGGGAAGGCAGCCAGGTGTCAGCTCCCCATACATCCCCAATATCCCAGTCCCACCAGAACACCACCTCTTTCTGTTTGCTGCTTACAACTTGATTTTTGCTGGAAGCCCAAGTGAGGGCTGAATAGCAATACCTAGTGTAAAGCCCTTCCAAACTAGGTGTCAGGTGGGATGGGAAACACGGAGATAGAAACAAGGGAGCAGAAGTGGAAGAGATAATAGAGCTAAGCATGCCACCAGAGCCAAAATACCTTTCTGCCATTTATCCTCTGGTGCTCCTTGTACTCGTGATGCAGCTTATAGACTCCAGTGATGTTGTTTAAACATATGTTTGACACAACATCAAACTATTAATATCATATATTCTTATTAGAGGAAAAACATGCCTTTGTGGGCATCAGAGCAACGACAGGCCATTGTCCTTGTTCTCCCATTTAGCCCCAAAATCTCATTTCCTTAACCCCAAAGCAGTTCTTGAGCCAATTCCACCAGCAGGGCTGTGATTGCTGGGCAGATGTGATGGCTGTGGCATAACCAGCACCAAATGTCTCTGCAAAGCCAAAGCTTGGCTCCAGCACATTCTCATCTGTTCCTGGGCTGTAGCACAGCTCCAGCTTTCATCTCTTTCCCTTCCCTCCTTAAACAACACCTGAGTGAGTGAGCTTTCCTACAGAGAATGTGCTTTTAATCTTGATTTCTAGTATCAGCTACAGCGAGAAAAATTAAAATTCAGGATCCGTTACCAACACTTTAATTACTCAGTGTTATCAAGTTGTCACCAGGCCTTTAATTATTTTTCAGTTTATATCTAATTTCCCGCATTGTGCTTTTGTGATGTTAAGGTAGACCTGCAACTATAATAGAAAATGTCCAAGCCCTTTATGATGTGGCGGATTGGAAATGACAATGTTAATAAAATTCACTCATCTCCTGTGCCAAGAGCCACCGTGGACACAGAGTTTTTCTGCAGCTGGCATGCTGTTTATTTATGCCCTTTTCGTACCATTGAACACTTAATAATTTATTCTCCAAAAGAGTGGTGAGGCATTGGCACGGGCTGCCCGGGGACGTGGGGAGTCACTGTCCCTGGAGGGGTTCAGGAACTGTGGAGATGTGGCACTGAGGGACGTGGTCAGTGGGCATGGTGGGGGTGGGCTGGGGTTGGACTTGGGGATCTGAGAGATCATTTCCAGCCTTCATGACTGTATATTCAAAATGAGTACACAGGGTATAATGCTGACTGTCATTTTGCATCTACTCAAAGACTGGACACGAGACCACTAAGACCTGACTGCCAAAGCTCAGCAGTGGGCCCTGCATTTCGGACATGGGCACGTTATGGATGGAGCACATGTGCCAAGGAGGTGCAGCTTTGGTTACGCACCTGATTAACACCACTCCCACACACAGCTACCACTGCTTACAGACATCGTAACTTCTAGCACGACAGGCAATTTCAACTCAGCAGAACGTGATGCAAAGAATGAAACCTCAGTTACGATGATGAAGTTGGTGCAGAAAACCTCACAAACCTTGCTAGAGCAGCAAAGTAAGGAAATAATTTGAGATCTAAATTCTTTGTAAACCACTAGCACCGATCCTCCTGAGACCACAATGCAGGACTTGCCCATGTGCTGGAGACTGTTGCCTATTTTACACCGCCCTTCTCTCTCTTAATTGCCCCGGTGGCACACAGAGCAGTGTATGTGAATGCCCTGTGCAACGTGCTCTATGCATCCCAACCTACGTGCTCTATGCATGCCAACCTACAGCTCTATCTGACAGCATGGCTCACAACCGCCCCCCAAAACAACAACCACGCCGCACAGATGTGGATCATTAGTGCTTGAACCAGAACTAACTTCTCAGAAAATTGTACTTATTGCAGGACAAATTGAGTCTGCTACGGCAGAAGCCAGAATAATTGCTCAGGGGACTGTAGGGCTTATCCAGCAGTTAATTCATTATTTGTACCTGCTCGGAGCCAGGATAGAAACAGCAGGCAAGGCAGCAGCAAACAAGGTACAAACTCCAGTGTCTCAGGATCAATTTGTTCAGATAAAGGCTTATTGCCATCACGGCAAGGTTGCAAAACACCTCTACAAACACTTACCGGTGGGAAAATGGGAGGGAGCAGCTTCACCGCAGTCCTTCAGCTTTTTGATAAGATGCGTGAGCCCTCTGTTCCGATAGCTGCGACCTGAACACAACTACTGCTGTGCTTTGGGCTTTTCCATGTCACAGCCACCCCAACGTCAGGGTCTGGAGGGCAGATCCCACCTTGGCAATGGGGCCAGGCCAAGGCGAGCAGAGGAGGAACAGCAGCAGGAAGACACTGCTAACAAGCAGCCACCCCAACGGCATGGCACAGCTGGGGTTCCCATCACAACTCCATGTGCTCCTCGGGATGCGGCTCTGTGCGGCCCTACAGGCACCTCCCCGAGGGACCTGTCCACTCTTTTCACTTAGCCCTGAGCACGGCAGGGAATCAGCAAGGCGTGAATCTTCATGCGCTTGGTGTATTCACACTGAGTTTACTATAGTATACTTTCTAAATACTACAAATATGCAACTTTGGCTAATAGCCATATAGGTCTTAATACATTAGCTCAACCAGTTCCATCGTTGCTTAGTATTTTTACAGCTCTTCCCTGTACAACACAGGTACAGGACAGTTATTTTTTATTTTGGTTGGGAGAATGTGTTAACACAATCTTGGGGAGATTTCTGCTATTTGATCTACACCATTACACAGCCGTTTTTACTAACGCAAATGATAATTAATCTGATTGTCCCCCCACCCAGTAGATATGGTGCAGATATGGCCATTTCTCTGTCCTCTGAAAATGAGTACTTCCCACGTGGCAAAGCAGCTGTCATGAAGGGAGCCCCTTCGGCTCAATAAGGCCACCCATACTGCACTCTACTAGCACAGCCATTTTTCCATCAGTTACCAAATGGAACAGAAACGCAATAGGAATTCATGAAGTACACCAGCAGGATAAATACCTACCAGCTAAAAGAGCAATGAAACCAACAGCACCAACTTTAGTTGGCTTTTGTCATTCCATGAAGTAACCCGGGAGCCCTGTGGCCAGGTAGCACCAACATTTCAGTGCACCACGTTTCCATTCGACGCCTATTAACATGTATCATGCTACAGGGGGATGTTTTCACAGCAGAAAAAAAACACAAGTGCTCTCAAAGAAATGACTCAAGGGCAATAAAGCATAAATCGTCTTTAAACCTGTATAAAGGATGCTGAAGTCACAAACAAGGCATAAAATAATACGGAGCTGGAAAGCGCTTTTTCCTTATTAGGTTTATCAAAGAAAAGCCAGTCTGGCAAGCTTGTTCTATCACACAAATGGATGTGGTAAAAAAAAGGAAATGAAAATTCTGATCCATATTCATTGTCTGGATGTCAGCAAGGGAGAAATAAAAGTTCCACTTTACATTTTGCTTTGCTTCAGAAAGCTGAAGTTCCACAGAAAAAAAAAGCAATCAAAGCTGATGAAGAAGCAGAAGAAAATCAAAGATAATTAATAGAAACAAAGCAAGCACCAGACACAGTGTCTAATATTAACAAAATACAAAACACAGAACGTGCTTGACTGCACCCAGCAGCAGCTCTGGGCACCGACAGCATTGTAATGGGCAGATTTGCAGGTGGATTTCTCTCCCAATGCCCCCAGCACCAGTCTGGCTGTCACCGCTCCTGTCCTGACCACCAGAAGATCCCACCCCAGCAGCAGCAGGGTTTAGCCCCACACATGGGACAGTGTTTTCTGATTATTTTTTTCCAGAATTCTCCTCTTCTCTTGGCTGAGCAGCCCCAGCTCCCTCAGCTGCTCCCCATAAGATTTGTGCTGAAGACCCCCCACAGCTTTGTGGCCTTTCTCTGGATACGCTCAGGGCCTCAATGTCTTTCTTGTAGCAAGGGGCCCAAAACTGAACACAGTACTCAAGGTGCAGCCTCACCAGTGCTGAGAACAGAAGGACGATCACCTCCTGCTCCTGCTGGCTGCACTGTTGATCAGGCCAGGATGGCACTGGCCTTCTTGGCCACCTGGGCACACTGCTGGCTCATGCTCAGCTGCCGTCAGCTAACACCCCCAAATTCTTTTCCTCCACGCACACTTCTAGCCACCCTAGCTCAAGCCTTTAGTGATGCACGGGATTGTTGGTGACAGAAGGAGAGGAGGTTGGCTGAACCCAGCTGAGACTCGGGCTGCTTGTCCTCAGGCTGCTGCGCTCCTCACTTCATTTCAGATTTCACAGCACTGGGCTTTTTTCCCCTAGCATCCATTTCTCAGGTTTGTGTGATTGTGTGAGACAGGCTGCTCTCTGGGTTTTAGATCTTCCCGGCTGTCATGGTGATGGAAATGAGGGGATGAACAGTAAAAACACAAATATTATATGGAAAAATACTCAAAATGTTCATTATTTAGGAGTCAGCCCTGATGATCTGTGAGCAGGGCTGCCAATACAGCAGGGCTGATTTCTGTGGGGAGCTCATAGCCACGTGAGGTGGGATCTGTGGAGGGGACCCAGTAGACTCAGCACCGCTCCTTTCTAGGCCTGTACATAAAATACTGCGGAACTTTGCAAAATGGAAGGTCTTAGGGTTTTTTTTTTGTTCACAAATGACCTACACTGCGTGAACAGGAAGGGGAACTGGTTCCCATCAGCCTCTCTACAGCCTGCTGAGCACAATGAGATCCGTGCTCCTGTCCCTCACATCTGCCGTTGGTCCCACAGGTTCATCAGCACAGTTTTGTGGTCAAAACTGGATGAACTTGGAAGATGATGCCAGCACCTATTCCTGTAGAAAACACAGAGTTACTGAAGAGCAGTTTACATTAATAAACTCTTTCATCAGAAGAGGACAGCAGTTTTAATGACAAGTTGAGTGAAAACTCACTTGGCACGAGGCAAACAAAATAGTAAATATTGCACGTTACTGCTCTGTGGTAACAGGGACTGCATTTAAAAATAACTGCTGCGGATCTGCCATATTATACGAAGGAATAGAGTGACAACGTGACCATGATGTGACACAGCTGCATTACAGCTTTTCATCTGAGCCCAGATGTTAACAGGCTTCATCAGCTGATTGTGTCAGGTTAGAGAATGTGGGGTTCTCTGAAGACCTGGCGACCTCGTGATGCTTTCCCACAGGGAGGAACATGCCAGACATCAGTTCTGCCCCAGAGGCAGGATCAAGGCACAGGGCTCACACCAACATGTGTCCTCAGTGCCCCACTGCTGCCCATCATGCACTGCCCACTGCAATAGGAACCAGAGCTGGAACTGGGGCTGAGATATTGAACCACATTTTCTCCACTCCCCAACTGGCAGACTCTACAAGATGAAGTGTTTTACTGAATTAAATAGTGTTGGGGTTACAGAAAACACAAATAGCTTTAAGGTGGCCCAGCCTGCTTCTGCTGTGACGTTTTCTTGCAGTCTGTCATGGGAGAGACAACTCAAACAGCTCAGACACTGCCTGGGTTTCAGCAAATGTGCTTCTCACGCCTCTTAAAGCAAGCTGTTCAATTGCAGCAGCTGAAACACAAGTAGTCACTAGTGCTTTGGCTGTGCTGCAACTCCCACGAGCCTTACTTAATGTATGTTGGAATAAAAAAAGCTCCTGTAGAAGAATCTCTCCTGCAAAGGCCCACTTGGGATTGCTTATCGGAGGACAAGATGTCAACTGCCACCATCAACTCCTTGCACTGTTTTTTCTCAAGGCATGGGGAATGATTTAAATGGGCTAGATTTAAATCCATCGTGTCTTAACATTGAGACCATCCTGTATTTCCACACTCAGATGGATCTGAACTACCTCACCTAAATAAACATGGATACACTCGGTCTACCCAATGTACGTAAGCCAAGAAGCTTGACCCTGCAGGAGAACATCTGCCAAACACATTTCTCATGGCACAGCACTCTGAGTCATAGGCTGATGTTCTTCCCTAATTCAGTCACTGATTTAGTAACAGTGCAGAAGACAAAACAAAATTGTGTAATTAAATCACTTAATTAAGAATCGCAGACCCATTAAGATTGGAAAAGGCCACTAAGATCAAGTCCAACTCCAGCCCACCTTCTCCAGGCCCACTGACCATGTCCCTCAGTGCCACATCTCCATGTTCCTTGACCACCTCCAGAGATGGTGACCCCCCCACCTCCCTGGGCAGCCTGTGCCAATACTGCCCCTTCTGAGATAAAATTTGTCCTAATACCCAACCTGAAGCTCCCCTGGAGCAACCTGAGGCCGTTTCACTGCATCCACTGCTGACACTTTGGCAGAAAAGCTACTTGAAGCCAAGTCACGTGCACTGAAAGTCAGATTGCCTCAAAAAACATTGTAACTGCTACCTTCTGCAGCTGCAAAATTAATGCCTGGTGTTCCATGCATCCAGACTGCTGAAAGATTCCTCACTGTTATTATGTTTGAAGAGTTTCTTCCAAATGTCATATTGGCATGTAAAAAACACAATATTCATAACATGCAGGTGAACTTTCGTAGAGCTGAGGAGAAAATTAACATTCTTCCTTATCAAAGGAAATTGAATCTGATTTTTCATTCCATCAGAACGCCTCTTTGCCGACAGGACAAATCTCATCAATTGCTTTAACCCGTGTATCTGCCTGGAGTCCGCTCTACACGCTATTGTAACAAAGTATGTCATCAAAGCAAATGAACATAATTACCAGGGAGTGCAAATAGAGGGTTTCTGGATTCTTTTCTGAGACATTTCACGTGTGACCAATGAAAGTTGTTTACATTTTAAAGTAAGGACAAACTGTATTAGACTGGAAGATAAAAGGGCATATGCTAAACATTCAGGCAGAAAGCAACCTGCAGCTGCCATCACCACTACAGCCATTCAGCCAGGTCTGCTCTCTTCTCCCCAGGTGTAAATGGCACCACATCTCCACGCATGGCCAAATGCAATGCCATTTCAAGGGACAGCGGGGTGCTGTGCCCCCAGACAAGTCATCTTCATGCAGATAACACTAATCAAGCTCCCGCCTGGGAAAGGAGTGTGTCCCCGCCGCGAGACACAGAAGTTACTCCATTTATGTCACATTTAAACCAGGCACA